>NC_133665.1:131695472-131832972 GCF_037893015.1 Macrotis lagotis
TCTTGACCTGGATATACCATATTTAAGTAAATTCCCCTGGTGACTACCAGTCAGTTCTCCCAATGGGTGGATAGGTAGCATAGTCAATAAAGCATTTTACTTGGAGGAAAATCTGAATTCTAATCCTATTACTAACTGGATTACTACCTGAGCAATCACTTGACCTCCCGGTGTCTCAGTTTCTTCAACTGTAAAGTGGGGATAATAATAAAACCTATCTCTTGGGGTTGTTATACAAATGAGATATGTATATAAAGTACTTTGTAAACTTTAAAGTCCTATATAAAGCTATTTTAATTATTAATTGTATAGGATTCATTACTTATAATGACTTGTATCCACTAAACTGAAAATATTTTAGAACAATATATTGAAAACATTTCTAAAGACACAAATTATCCTATACTTTTTAAATAATAATCACTTATATTTTATAAGACTTTTAGTTTTTCAAATTACTTTGACATATACTTTTGCATGTCATTTGATCCACAATCCTCTGACTAGGTTTGGAAAGGTATTATTATCCCTAATTTACAGATAGTGA
This sequence comes from Macrotis lagotis, assembly GCF_037893015.1. NCBI lineage: Eukaryota > Metazoa > Chordata > Mammalia > Peramelemorphia > Peramelidae > Macrotis > Macrotis lagotis. The sequence goes on from NC_133665.1 coordinate 131,696,020, forward strand.
AAAATAAGCTCCACCAAGAGGTTCTGTGATTTGCCAAAGATCACAAAAAATCCATAGTAGAATCAATTTCTCATTCCTTTCCTGTCATTCTTTCTATCACCAAATTGTTCAATCATTTTTCAGTCAAGTCCAACTCTTTGTGACCCCAAAAGGATTATATTTTTTTTTTGTGACAAACCATTTCCTTCTCCAGCTTATTTTTTAGAGATGAAGAACTGAAGAAAGCAGGTTAAGTGACTTTTCCAGTATATCTGAAACTAGATTTGCATTCCAAGGCTAGCTAGCACCCTATCCACTGTGCCACCTAGTTACCTTTCTATCATGTTGTGAGAGATACAACTCTTCTCTTTTTTGTCAGTAGGAACTGTGTGTGTGTGTGTGTGTGTGTGTGTGTGTGTGTGTGTGTGTGTGTGTGTGTTGCTTATTCAGTAAGCCTATGGAAATTTCCTTTACTGGGAAAGATTCTTTCCTTTACTGGGAAAGATTCAGTCATTGCTGCTGAAGACAACTATTGCAGACAGATGGACTGATGCTTGTAGTTGATTAGAGAAACCCCAATTTTGAACTGGTCCCAAGTGTGGCTGGAGAGGTATGTCTGTGTATTTCTCCTGAGTCATCTTGATAGTTCTCCATGGAAGTCTGACCAGATAGATGCTAGTCAAGTCAGAATGAGATTATTTAGCACCAGAAACTCTTTTGGTCAGATTTGCAGTAGCTGATATAAAATTCTTATTCTCTATAACTGCATCTATACTCTTTAAGTTTACTTTTACCTTGCTTTCTTTAAGGCTGTAAATACTAGTGAAATAATTTTTAAATACCTTCTCTCATTAGGTAAGGTTATATGAAAGTATGGCCATCCGTGCTTAGGGTTAGATTAAGACAGACAATAATGAAGGAAATACAAAAGAGACTTCATCCTGCATATTTGGGGGTAGTCAGGAACAATCAAATTTAGCAAAGCATAAAAGCATGAGTGTTCCCAAGTAAGACCAGAACCTGCCTGGTTTCTTTTTTTCCTTGAGGATCCTAGTTTCTTCAAATATCATATTGCCATCAATTCTTTATTTCTATTCTTTATACTATTTTTTAACTCCAAAATAGCAAGTTACCACCATCCTGCCCCCTGCCCCTAGAGAAGATTTGACACTGGTCAAAGAGATTCCGCTGTTCTGAACTAAGGCTTGTTTTCTTCCCAATGAATACATTGCCAGGTAATTCAGTGGTAGAATACAGTGTGTCACACATTATTTCAGTACTATGTCCCTTTTGTCTCCATGTTTTATCTTTCATCCTTTACCAGTCACTCTGGCTGTGTCCCATAAGCCCATAAGATCACATTAGAAGAAGGAAGATCTTTACACTAGATAGTATTATAACTGAACATGGAAATTCTGTGAGATGGCTTTTGCCACTTCCACAAAATAAGGAATGTATTTTTTTCCCACATGGTGTTGATAATCTGTCACAAGTCCTAACAGCTTCTTTCCTTGGTTGTTTTTGAAGGTAGCTTACATGTTTTCTTGGCATTTTCAGGAGCTAATTAACAGTGTTCTCATTTCCCTTAATCACAGAGACAAGCATGCCTACAACAACTCTTCAATTAGCTTGAAGAAAATGTCTTTCTTACTTTCTACCAACATATACACACAACCTACATTGTGAATTTCTTTAGACTTCTGAAACCACGTGGAAGAGTATAAAGAGTCAGAAATAAAGAGTCTGATTCTAAAGTCATGGCTTTGTCTTGTTTAATTAGCATTGTGGCCTTGTCTAAGTTTCTCTGAGATTCAATTTTCTTATCTAAAAATAGAGTGAGAATTAGCCTAAGCCCTTTCTACCTGTAAGAATCTATGAACTTGTGAAAATAAACCATATAAACATTGTTAAAGATCTTTGTGTATATGTATGGAAGAGGTCACTGAGTATTCTTTACTGCTGTAATAGAAATTCCCAACTAGTGAAAATACCAAAATTCTTTTGGGAGACTAGAAAGATTAATTGAATCATACATCATCAAAACTAGAAAGAGATATTAGAACATAGGATGTTACAGGGAGGAAAGACCATACAATAAGAATGTCAGAGCTGGGAGGAAACATAGGGTTTTTAATATCAGAATGGTAAAAGGACCTTAGAACACAAAATGTCAGAAGTGAAAGAAACCTTGGAATATAGAACAACAAAATTAAAAAATAATAATCCTTCCCCTGCTCAAAAAAAGAAAATCACTTTTGAAGACAGAATGGCAAAGAGCTGAAATGCCATCAATTCAATTACAGTGATGTGGTTAGAAACCACAAATTACTTTTATCTTTGTTGTATTGTATTTTTATTTATTTTGGTAAATATTTCCCAAATACATATTTTAATTTAATTTATTTTTTCCAATTACATGTAAAAATGGTTTTCAATATTGATTTTTTTTGCAAGATTTTGACTTCCACATTTTTCTGCCTTTCTCTCTTCCCTCCCTCCTCCTCATGATAGGGAGTAATCTGCTATCAGTTAAATGTGAAAAAATCATCCCAATTGCATTTTAATCTCTTTTGGCAAACTTTGAGTTTGACACTTCTACCTTAGAATATAGAACTTTAGGTGGCACAGTGGATAGAGCACCGGCTCTGGAGTCAGGAGGACCTGAGTTCAAATTCAGCCTTAGACATTTAACAATCACCTGGTTGTATGGCCTTGGGCAAGTCACTTAACCTCATTGCCTTAAATTAAAAAAAAATTAGATTAGAATATAGAACCTTAGAAGATGAAGTGGTAGGGCTAGGCAAGAATCTTAGAATACAGATTGTTTAAATTGGAAGGGGGACCTAGGGGAAAACACCAAAAAATTAAATTCAAGAGGGAAAATTTAAGGTCATAAACAAGGTCTAGATGATTGATGGTGGAACTGAAATTTGAACACAGGTTTTCAGATTCTCATTCCAGTGCTTTTCCCACTTTGGCATGCTTGCTTGACTTCTGGGATTACCTTCCTTTGTCATCATTGTCATCAGTGATCATTGTTAATATCTTATTATTTTGTCAGAGGCAGCATGGCATAGTGGATAGAGAGCTGGCTTCACATTCAGTGAGACCTGTCTCTGACCCATTTTGACCCTATGACTGGGAAATTATTTAACCAACCAGCACTCTAGACAACTTTTTTTTCTAGACAACTTTTTAAAATATCTGTTTTGCTGAAAAGGTACCAAACAACTTTGGTTGAATGTCCCCTAAACTAATGAAATCACCGCTCAGTCCCTATCCCTATTGTTTGTTGAAGAAAATTTATAACTGATTCAGGCCTAAATTTTCTTTCCAAAATGGAGTTCTATCCAGTGACGTTGTTTCTAATTTAAAAAAAAAAAAGCCTTAGAAGCTGAAAATTGTGTAATTATTGAGTGATTTTGCATAATAACTTAGCTTTAATCTTAGTCTCCACCCAGAGAAAACCTTCTCAGCAATTCTAAGGGTGCTGGATGAGCTATTGTTCATGCCAAGGCCAAGACCTTTCTGACTCGGGGTTATTTTCATATAAACACAACACGAGCTCCAGGCGGTAGATTGCCCATCGGACTAGAAAATGCAGAAGCTGTGCCTGGTCTTATCCCCTACAGATTTCTGAAGACTGCTAAGTAGTGACGTCAGAGTCAGACTTTTATCTGCACTGAAGCTCTTGTGCTATCATGCAAGATTTATGAGAACACCGAAGGAGTTCAGCAATAATACAGAAAACGCAAGCTGATTGCTTCAATGACATTTAACATTTTTTATAGGTGAAGAAATTGGAGCTTCACAATTCGTCTCCAAAGGCTGAATAGCAAGGGGGCAGGTTGGAAGTGTTACTCACTGCCAGGGAAATGGTAGCTGAGATAATTTGGGTAGAACCCTAATAGTGGGGCAAAGGCGTTGGGGTCATAACAGGAATGACGGACTCACCATCTCCATTTTAATCAGCATCTCAGAACTACTCAACTCTACACTTCATTTTGCCTTTTGGATGCAGCATTATTAAACAGCAATAATACATGCATCTTCCATGAAGAGATGACAGGATTTTCCCTCAGGCTTAGTCTTCATAGACATTCTCAGGTGGCACCTTCAACACTTAGAAATTAGAATTCATTCAGAACGATGACTTTTTCCCCCAGATTAAAATTCCTCTGTAAATTAGAAAAAAAAAATGAATGAGCATAAAGCACCTATCTTCTTGCTACTGCTTACAGAAAGATGGTTTGAAATCCCTTTGCAAAGGAATTACTGTCCTATCCAGAAAGAACAGTTCCTTGTTTTTCATTTTGTGTCTACATTTAAAGTTTGCATAGCTGCTCCCCTGAAAACGAACACCTCCAGTACTTCTCCCACATGGGCCTGTCAGCATTTTAACTCACTTGTGTATTTTGTGTAATTTCAACATGTTCCAATGAGCATCTCTGCATCTGACTGAATTAGTGATGTGGCGGCTTTTGCAATGTCTCAGGAATTGGGTTTTCAAATTATATTTTCAGGGAAAGCACTCGGTCGGGGTTTTTTGGTAATTCTTTTAAAGAAATTTTCTTTCAGAAATGTAATAGGCCCTGGTGAATTTCCCTTGGATAATTCAGAAACCTAATGATATTTGGGCCTGGCTTCTTAGTTTATATTTAATATTGGGTTGCTGTGGTAGGGCTCACATTATTATTTCTTGTGATATGCACTAGGGGACCTTTTCTCATATGTTTTAAACTATTATGTGAAATGATTCTAGGATCATCTGCTGGCTGCATTATTGACTCAACTTGTACTTTCTTTCATCTTGTCAGATGTCCCTGCTAATACCTTAGATTGACTGTTGACACTGGATCTTTCCATTATTGGCACATTTTTAAAAAGCACTTCCTACTGTTCCCTCAGCCTACTGACCTTCCATTAAGGATTTCTTTTCCAAATGACAGTGAGCTGTCTGGTTACAGGGAACAGTTATTTAAGTTAGGACCTTAAGGTGAAAATGAAGGCCTCAGCACACAATGTACAGTTGCCTCAAAAGAAGTCAAACATATTCCTGAGAGTCCTGGGATTTGCCTGTCAAGAAATCTCAACTTGTAGAGTCACAGATCTAGAGGTCAGCTGGAAAGACTTCATCTAAACTCTGAAGACAAAGGAACCATTTGAGTGAGAAAACTTGGAAGTGAGAAGCAGGTAGATTATGAATCAGAGGACCTGTATTTTACTGTTGGCTTGGCCACTTAGTAGTTATACAATTCTCATGTTGAAGAAGGATAGCTTGACCCCAGAGAGGAGAGCCGGAATTGATAAGAAAGTAGACTTTGACTTTTTATAAAAAACAAAAACAAACAAAAAACTTTATCAATAATGAAAGCTGTCTAAAAATGGAAAGGATTGCTCAACACTAGGAATAATTGACTAGAGACCAGATAACTATTTTGTGGAAATGCCATAGAAGAGATTTATCTTTTATATTGGTGTTGGACTAGATAATCTTCTAACCTTTAGATTCTTAAACTTTGGACAAGACACATTAGTTTATATATCGTTAAAGTTTGGTTGACCAGTATAATCAAGTTTGGTCTCAAAGAAGAGATATACGACTATTCTTCCCACTTTTATTGTCAGAGTATGGGTATAGAACAGTATATATGATATCAGACTTAGTTCATGTATTGATTAATTGCTGAAGTGAGTTTTTCCCTTCATTTTGCTCTTTATTGTAAGTGATGCCTCTTTGAGCATGGATAGGGAGAGAGACATATTAGAAAAAGAAGTGATATAAAAACAAGCTCTTAATCAAGTAAAAGGTTGAATGAGTTGGTTGAGATAATAGCTGAAGTCTCTTCTAGTTCTAAAATAATTGTAATTTTTAGACAATGTTATTTTATTATAGGAAAGGTATATGTTTGGCACAACAGATCACTGTGATCAGGGTTATGGATTAGATAGCATCTATTTTCTCAAAGATAGTAGTCAGTTACATGAAATCAACCATATGGCTAGATGGTTGATCACATAGGTGGTAAAAACAAGAGTTTATGGAATGTTGCATTAGCCACAATGCTGTGGCCTCTTGGGTTGTAATTCTAATAGAAGAAAACTGGAGTCCTTCCTTCTAATTAGAGAACATTAAAAGATGTCTAGAGAATGAACTAAGCAGGGGGAAGAGAGGCAATGACTTCAATGGGGTTTAAATTTTTCACCTTGGTCAGCTCATCTAAAGGCTTCCTTGTGTAGTTGGAGACCCTTGGCCTTCTGCTGAGTGCCAAGTACCAAAACTGATCCATGAGAAAATGGCAAAGTAGTATGGGTTTATCATGGATGGCCTCCCCTAATCCTTATTTTTACATGATCTCTTCCAATCTAATCCAATCCATGCCCTTAGTGTCTCTCAGTCCTTTATAATGACCTTTCTTTTCTGGAAGCTCTATACCTACTTTTCCCATCACAATCTACTGCCATTCTTTTTCTGAATCCCATTCCTGTTTTCTTTCTAAGCTTGGGTTTCCTCATCTATAAAATGGGGTCAACAATACTTATGCTACTTGTAATGAGGATGAAATAAGACATGTTCTGTACTAAACATTTAATTTCATGAAATATAAAGTGCCATTCTAGGATGAGTTCCACCACTTCTGCTAATGAGGTAGCTGGATGGTATAGTGTTTAAATATCAAGATTTGGAGTCAAGAAGAACTGAATTCAAATGCAGCTTCAGACATTTACTCTTTATGTGACAATGGGGAAAGCCACTTAACTTTTCTTAGCCTCAATTTTCATCTACAAAATAAGGAAAAAGTAACTACTTTTCATTGTAGTGAAGATCAAGTGAATATGCGTGTATGTCTATATTGATGAATATAGATATAAATTCACATACATAGCTATAAACTATAAATGGTTAAACAGAATCTTTGTAATCCATAAAAGAAAAGGAAGAGAATGATATAACATAATATAATATAATGATATAATAATGTCTCTTGTATACCTTTATGATAAGCATCATACAGATATTATCTCTTGATCTTTACAACAACCCTGCAACTTGGTACTGTTATTAGCCCCATTTTATAACTGAAGAAACTGAGGCAAACAAAGGTTAAGTAACTTGTATGAGACTGGATTGAATTTAGGTCTTTTTGACTCTAGTGTTCAATGCATTGTGGTACCACCAAGCTTCTAAATAATTTAAGCTATAATTATGATATTAATCTATGGTCATTATAATGCTGTCCAGGGCTAACCTTGCTAAGTATTCTTTTTTATGTGGAATTTATAAGGTTTAGAGTCTCTTGTGATGGTAAATTGAGGAAATATGGCAGGTAGGGTGACATCTGGATTAAACTTTCATAAGTTGATGGGTAAACTGGGCTGGATGAGATAGCCCTGATCTGTGAGTTGTTACTTGTCCATGATAGAAGAAAGAAATTATTTATTTGGAAAGGATAGAAGCTTTGCAGCACTTTAAAATTAAGATTTTCTTTTCAAATAATATCTTATTTTTTCCTAATTACATATCAAGACATTGCTTTAACATTTTCTTTTAGAAATTCTGTGTTCTGATTTTTTTCCCTTCAATTTTTAACTCCCTCCTCCCTGAGATGGAAAGCAATCTCATATAGATTATATATTTGCAATCATGCAAAATATAAAGTCAAATTTCTTCTGGCATTTCAGGTATATCCACTATTCCCAGGAATGTTGACAGTCATGATTCATGACTTGTGTTTGGCGTTCCCAGCTCCAGCAAAGGCTGACATCCATGTATCAGATATTCAGGAATTGTATGTCCGAGTGGTTGATAAGGTGAGTGGTTTTATGGTTATAATATTGTACCCTCTTTCAGAGATTTTAGGAAGGAGACTCTTTAAAAAAGAAAGTTTTTATTTAAACAGCTTGATAAATGCAAACATTCCAGAACATAAAAAAGACATAAGGAAAGGAAGTAAGAAAAATTAATAGACCAAATGAATAGAGAGTGATTGTAGTGACTGTACATATTTCTATTGCCATTGTCTTTAATGCTGTAGGGATTGCATCATTCTATTTATTTTTATGATCTTTTTGGACCTCTTTTTCTGGGTATTTGATGCAGATTTATGACTTTTGTTATTGTCTTTAATTATATAGTTGCAGTGTGTGTATATTGTTTTTGGTTCTGATATATTCCCTATTAGTCATTGCATTCAAGTGATTCCATATTTCTTTGATCATCATATTCTTTGCTGACTTTTGTACAATGATATTCCATAATATGTGTATGATAAAATTTCAACTAATTCACAGTCATTGGATACATGATTTGTTTTTTGCTTTTTACTCTTTCTAAACATTTTTTAATTGATGGACCTTTTTTATGCTAATAAGCTCCTTTGATTAAAGTTCCAGTAATGGAACCATTGATCTTTGGTTTTGTATAGTTTTGTAATTTGGGAAGAATAAAATTTCCATATGGTAAATCCAATTCACAACTCCACGAGCAGTATAATAGTACCATGCCTGTTTTGCTATAACTGTGCCAGCAATTAATTTTATTTTATTTTCTCTTGAAAAATTTGAATCCATGGCTTTTTTGTTTCAATTTAGCAAATATTTTATTAATATTTAATTAATTTCTTTTGTTACAATTTGGAAGAGGAATTTTCATGATACTTTGTAAGAATTTTTCCTATTTGAATGGGAAAATTATAAGCCTTGTAGCTGGGAAAGCTTCTCATTTTTATGTCTTCAAAACCCATCTATTCTATGAAAATATCATCCTCTCACCAAGACCACCCTCTCTCTGAATATGTGTATACTTACAAAGGTCAAGATAGACTCCTTATCATGACTCCCCCTCCTTTAATTCTAATTCTTCTTTCACAACATAATATGGAAATATAGTTAGCAAGATTGTACATGTATAACTCATGCCAGATTGTTTACACCATGGGAAGGGGGTAGAAGGTAGGGTGGTAGAAAAATGTGGAACTCATAAACTTGCAAATGGATGTATGTTGAAAACTACCTTTGCATATAATTGAAAATAAAATAAAAAACAGACTCCTTAAGTCCTTAACTTTCACATATCATCCTGACCCTCTTCCTTTCTGCCAGTCCCTGATAACATGTCACTCTAGTCTTTCTTTTGTTTTAGTCACATTCCCTCCCATAATCTTTAACAAATTGCCCATCTCTCTCCCCCTTTAATCTGCAGTCCCTGTCTTACTCATTTTCCTGTTTCCCATCTCTCTCATCCTTAAAAAAAATAATAAAAAAAATTCACTAGACCCTACTGGCCCCTCAAGTCATTATTCCATATTTCCCTTTCTTTTATAGTTAAGTGCCTAGAAAATGCTGTTCACTCTCATTGCCTCCATTTGTTTTCTCATTTCTTATCCATTGGCACAATGACTGACCTCATCACTCAACAAAACCACATTCTCCAAAGTTACCAAGAATCTCTTAATTGCCAAATCCATGTTTTCTTGGCTCTTTTCCTTCTTTATCTCTCTATAGTATTTGACTTGTTTTTGATTGAATAGTGCTCTCATTGTGGATACTCTTATTATTTTGATTTTTGTGACATAGGTTCCTTTCAATTTCCCTTTATCTCTCTGACTGATTCTTCATGGTTTTTGCCAGATTACCATCCATGTCATACTTGCTAAGGATGGTTGTACTGAAGGCTTTGTCCTGGTTCTTTTTATCTATTAATTCTATACTCTTATTTCAGTAACCTTTTCAGCTTCCCTGGGTTTAATTATGTCCCAGTAGAGATGAATCCCAGATCTATTTACCAGTTTTCATCTCTCTTTCGAACTATAGTTGAGTATCTCCAATGCCTTTTGGATATTTAAAATGGAATGCTTGGTAATCTTCTCAAACTCAAAATTTCAAAAGCTATATTCATGATCTTCCCCCAAACACACTCCCTTTTCTGATTTCCCTATTTCTGCCCAACATACTTCTATCCAGTAAAGTTCTCAAGATGAAATAATCCATGACTTCATCTTTGACTCAGTAGATCCACTCACTTGGCAGATCTTTTATTTTGCCTTCTCTCTAATCATATGATGACCACCCTTATCATCTCTCTCCTGGATTAGTCTGCTTGTCTCAAGGCTCTTCATTTTCTAATTCATCCTTCACATATGTTCCTCTAGAGTTTTTCCAAAAGTACCTATCTGATCCTGCCATTCCATAAAGTCCAGTTGCTCTCCAGTTGCTTTTATCTTTAGGATAAAAGACAAACTCCTTTGATGGTTATTTAATGTCCTTTTTGCCCTGGCTAATTTTTTCCAATATTATTATGCCTTACTCCTCTTCGTGCAGTCTACAATCCAACCAAACTAACTTTCTTGTTGCTGTCTCCATATCTTTGCCCAAGCTGTTTCTCATTCCTAAAATGCACTCGGTCCTCATTTCCACTTCTTAGACTACCTAGTGTCTTTTGGCACTCAACTTAAGGGCTGCCTTCTCCATGAGACCATTCCTTCATCCACTACCCCCAAAGAGGTGCTAGTGCCTTCTACCTTTAAATTACCTTGTATTTACTTTGTTTTTATCTTTTATGGTGACATATTGTCCTTCACAGTAGAACACGAGGCACTTTGAGGGAAAGCACTGTTTGAGTTTTGTCTCTGTATCCCCAACACCTACCACAGAGCACACAGTAGGCACTTAATAAATGTCTGTTAATTATTTGATAGACTGTTTAATTGCCTGGCAGTGACATTAGGATCCAGGCATTATTTTTTAGTTTTACCCTTTAGATTGATGCAAATAAATGGTATTATATCAGATTTATTCATATCTGTTGACATTAAATTTTGCTGTGAATTCTGCAGTTCTCCCTCCTATTAGCCTTGAGTGAGAATTTATGTCCAGGAGCTTATTTAAATTGTAAGCCAGCTGGTCAGGGAACTTGGCTGGTTATTTTCCCCTGGGCCTGATGCATTGTTGGTTCTCAGTGAAATTTTAATGGTGATAGCATAAACCATAATAATGTGGACTGAATTAGTACAAACCTTGAACCATGGAATATTTTTAGAGGAGTGAAATTTTGTCCTTGCAAATCCATACAATTGCTGGAATTTGGCCAACAAAGAATTTGCCCAGTAGAATTATTTAGGATGATTGCTTTAATGAATATAGAAAAACAGTTTATTGCTCTTTTCAAGAACTGTAGGTTTTTCAGAAAGTTTGTCCTCTTGCATAGGCTGAAACATTTTCTTTTCAAACTATAATTCCTGCTTCACCATGAAACTTTCTGTCTATATGTTCTAAAAGTTTTGTCTTTCTCAGTCTTCTGAATTCCTATAATGCTATCATTGAATCACAGAATCCTACCATGATTTCCTCTTGTTCCTTCTCCATTTATTTTAAATTTTGACTCTTGTCAGCCATTTTGGCTCTTTCCCCCCCCTCCTTCTGAAAATTCTTCTTATTGGTTGAAACAAAAATAAGATTATATTTGATTAATTATTCCTTCTTGGGAGGTAGCATGGTAGTAGATAAGGCACTGAATAGCCTGGGTTCAAATCTTGCTTCTGACACTCTAATCGTTTGACTATGGGCAAATTATTTAACCCTTCTACACCTTAGTTTTCTTATCTGTATAATGAAGATATTGGATTTGATAAGCCCTGAGATCCTTTCTAGCTCTTAAGTTTGTGATCTTATGATCCTTTCTTAATAGGATATCCAGTGTTCAAATCCTGCCTCAAACACTTACCATACTCTAGAGAAGTCTCTTTTGGAACCTCAATTACTCTTGAAATGATTTTCCTTCGATTTCTGAATCCAGAATTCTATGATCTATATTATCATCCCACTATCCACCTCAAATGGTAGTCTTAGATCTCCTTTGTTCTTCCTCTTTCACCCAGTATGGATTAAAAAAGCCCTTTTGTTGAACATGCTAAGCATTCATCATAAGGTCAGTTCATTCTGATCTTTAACCATTTGGTCTTTATAGGACTATGTAAGTACCACTCTTGGTATATGACCTCAGTTATCTGACCTTGCTTCCATCATTTTAACGTGTCCTTTGAAAAGCCGAGCTTGTCAATGAGCACATCATTTGGTCGCAATGGACTCTCTAGACATTCATTTTTCTTGTTCAGCAGAATCATTTGTGCTTATCAAATGATAAATTCTAGAATCTGACTGTTTCTCTTGAGCCTTCTTCCCTTTTAAGGTCATGGGATTTTACTTATCCTGTATGCAATTTTCTTAAAATACATTCCCATGAACTCTAAGACATACTTGGAACTATACCTATTATTCCTCTCCTCGATTTCAAATCCTCAAAGGGCACTTTTTCAAGAGTTTTCATCTGCAAATCCTCACTTGGTATGTTGTTTTTGTATGATTTATTATGTAATTTATTCTTTTTTTCCATATAATTTATTCTATAGTCATTCAGGGGCAGCTAGGTGGCACAGTGAAGAGAGCACTAGCATTGGAATCAGGAGGAATTGAGTTCAAATCCAGCCTCAGAAACTTAATAACTACCTAACTGTATGACCTTAGGCAAGTTATTTAACCTCTTTGCTTTGCAGGGGGAAAAAAAAAGAAGTCATCCAATCTCTTCTTAAAAACCTCCAATGATGGAAGATCTCATTACCTACTGAGGCAGCACATTCTATTTGGGGCAAATCTAATACTAGAAAATTCTTCCTCATATTGTGCCATTCTCTTCTTCCCTGTAACTTCTTTCCTCTGAGTCTACAGGCTGCTACTGCTGCTGCTGCTGCTGCTGCTCCTCCTCCTCCTCCTCTTTTCTTCCTTCACATTTTTTTTAAATGTGAGCCATCCTTGCACCCTCTACTTGGAAGTCTTCTCTTTCCCAATCTAAATATTTCCAGTTCCTTCCATTCATCTTCCTATAATATGGTTTTGAATTCCTGCACCATCTTGAATGCTTTCTTCAGAATACCTTCTGGTTCTGAACACTCTGTTCCTAGTGATACAACCTTAGCTTTTAATCTGACTCTCATCCTCTTGACTCCTGGTGAGCCTGCTGGCCACTAAATGGTCACAGAACAGTTCGGAGGAATTCTTACAAATTCCAACAAATTCCAACAAATTCCTACATTCTTTTGTGTTAATTCATTTTAAAAAATTTTGAACCTAGCAAATACTTCAAAAAATGAATATCCCCATGAACAAACTAGAATAAAAATTAATCATACATAAAATTTTGAGCATATATATATATATATGTATATATATATATATATATCTATCTTTAAAAAATGCTATCTTGAACATATCACTTTCAAAGCTATCCTGCTTGCCTTTGTTTCTGGATTTTCTTCTGTTCTCTTTTATGAATCTTTAAATGCTCATTGACCTTATCTTTCTTCTTTTTGTTTTTGCCACTATTTTTATTAACTCCCTTATTCTGATCCCACCAATTAAAAAAAAATGAAAACATATCCTTTTAACAGTTAAGCTTAGCTTTAAAAAAAAGCACATCTATGCATTGGCCATATCTAAAAATGTATCTTTCCTTCTGTATCTGGAGTCTCTCATTTCTCTGGAGATTGGAGTACACTTCTTCACCAGTCCTCTTAAGTCTTGGCTGATCATTGCATTAGTCAGAGTGACTAATTCTTTTCAAAAAAGTTTTTATAATGCATTATAAAATACTATAGAATTATAATTACTATAGAAATTGTTCAAATTGTCATCTTTTAATTAGTGAACCTTTACTGTAATACAGCCTAAACTTTCATTCAATGATCTTCCTATTTTTTCACCTTCTGGACCTATGGTTTTTTTTTAAAGGAAAGTATAGGTGAGGAAATTCTCTTCCAGTGTGCGAATCATTTTGGTAATCAAAAGGTGAAGTAACTTGTCCAGGATGAGAAACCAAAGTGTCAGAGAAAGGATATGAATAAAGCTGGGGCTTCATGGGTTGGTTGGGGTGCACTATGCATGCCATGTGACTTCTCTGTCTTGAGCAAATCTATATTAAAAATGACTCCATGTTTACTTTGATAAATCTGGTTTTTTTCACGATATGTATTTTCTTCACTGTGTGAATTGTAATTCTTCTGTGGGAAGCATCATTAATTAGCTATTAAATATTTCAGGTGGAGATTGGGAAGACTGTCAAGGCCTATGTCCGAGTGCTTGATTTCTCCAAGAAGCCTTTTCTGGCCAAGTATTTCTCCTTCATGGACTTGAAACTCCGAGCAGCATCCCAGATTGTTATGCTCGAGTGAGTTTTCCTCAAAGGAAGCACCTGAAGAGTTGGAACCCTGTTGACTGTCTGACACCAAGCATCATCCCTAGCACTGGCTCCTGAGAGTGGGACCTGGGAAAATTCAGCAAGATTGAGTTAGGGAGGAGGGATACCAGCTGACACCTGGAATAGATGACACAGCCAACCCCTCTATCCTCTAGGAGAATTCCAGTGTTTTAACCATCCCTATTCCTTCCTCCATCTCCTCTTTTTCAGGGCCCTTGATGAAGCATTCGATGCCTACACTGCCACATTTCTTGTCCATGGGGCAGCCATTGGGCAAACCAGTCTGACAGCAACTGTGACTGATAAAGTCGGGCAAAAAATCAACTCTGCCCCACAGCAAATTGAGGTAAGGAGTGGCACTTGACATGCTGTCACCTCAGCAAGGGCTTATTTGGATGGGCTGAAAAGAAAAGTCAATTGGAATAAGGTTTTTATTATTTTTAAAATATTGAAACTACTTAGAAAATGACATGAACAGATGATCTCCAATTCATCATTTGCATGGTTCTCTGTACATGGTAATGTCCATTTTGTAAAATGTGGGCTTTTAATAGACCCTAAAAGAATTTGGAGCCAGAAAGCAATAAGGCTGATTTAGGAGAAAGAAATTCAATTGAGGGAGCATTAGGTTTGAGAGATGCTCTGCTTCTCAGTGTGTGTCTCCATAGGACAGTGAGCTCCAAAGAGGGAGGAGTATGTGAAGATAAGGATATTATCATATGTGCCTGTGTGACACATATATCAAATATGCAGACACTTAATAAATGATTTTTAAAAAACCCACAGCATAAGCAAATGCAGAAGGCCCTTTGTATGCAAATTTAGCAGGTTATTTTTTCAGTTCAGGCAGATTGGACCCAAGAGGATTAAGAAACATACTACTTTCTGACTGGCAGGCTCTGTGAGTCTGCCAAATAGAAAAGGGCAGAGCTGAAGCGATCTGTGTGGATTTAGGGACCTGGTTTTGTCCACTTTCTTGAGATCTCAGCAGAGCAGAACTACCCCTTCTAATGTCTGTAACCCTTCAGGGCTATCAGCATTGAGTGCCCTGAGATGGAGAAGCATTTGTACAGCTTCTCACACCCAAGAGGAGCTCCCCGACCTCAATCATGCCTACCCATGGATGTCTCAGGTTTAAGGCTTTGTTTCATTTGTTCCTCCAGGTCCTCCAGACCCCAGAGATACTTGAATGCTATAGTGATACCAGTCAAGAAATCACCTCTAAGTATATACTTTTAGAAGGACTGTTAAACAGCATCTTTTGGGGATCTCAGTGTCTGAAGCTGACCATAAGATATTCATAAAATCTTAGCTCCCAAAGGTCCAGTGGAGAGAATCTAGTCCAAAGCTCCCCCCCCTCCTTTTAACATGAAGAAACCATGACGCCAGGATGGGGCACTTCTGAGTCAAAGTCAGCCTGTGAGTTAGTGGCAGAAATGGACTAGACCCATCATGTCCTGCCTGGCTCCCCTGCATCAGCGCTCTCTCTCTCTCTCTCTCTCTCTCTCTCTCTCTCTCTCTCTCTCTCTCTCTCTCTCTCTCTCTCTCTCTCTCTCTCTCTCCCTCCCTCCCTCCCTCTCCCTCCCTCCCTCCCTCCCTCCCTCCCTCCCTCCCTCTTAGCTTGCAAAATGTATGTTGGACTTTTCTGATGAGCAGTTTGATTTGGTTTGCTCCTCCAGATGAAAGCATTCCTAGTGGAATGAAATGCATTTCTCCTGATAAATAACCCATGCATACAAAGTACTGTGTTCTCTCACAAGGCAGCTGCCTTCTGTGAGGGGGGCAGAATACAGTGGGAAGAGATATCAGTTTGGAGTCAAATTCTGAGCTCTGCTACTCAGTAGTGTGACCTGGTACTAGCTACTTTTCTCTCCTGGGTCTCAGTTTCCTTCATAAAAGAGCTTGGATGGATGGATGGATGGATGGATGGATGGATGGATGGATAGATGATCTCCTAGAGGTAAATCCTCAGATACTGCAGCATTCATTCATTCTTTCACAATCACATTTATTAAGCTTCTACCAATGCCTCTGTCTTAACTTATCACTCCCCTGCCCAAGAATTTTTAAGGATTTTCTATTGCCTCTGTGATTAAATTAGAAACTCCTCAGCTTGGGAAGAGTCATTATAGTGTAGTGGATAGAGAGCCATCCTGGAAGTTGTGAAAACCTGGATTCAAGTCCTTTCTCTGTCATGAACTAACAGTGGGACCCTGGTAAAGTCATTGAACATTTTGATGCTCTCTCAGATTAGAGTTTACAGAATGGTGCTGGCCTTTTTTGGATAAGTTGCCTTAATTGAGCATTTCTTCTACAGTGACATTATGGGTCTAGTCAGTGTCCCATAGCTTGGCACTTAAAGTCTTTCACTATCTCACATCAGCAGCCCACTTTTATAGGGTTATTTCTCCCCTTTACAGACCCTGTTTCAGCCAAAGTGACCTCCCTGTTTCCTAGCTACAGAAATCAGCCTGCTTTTGCACACTATCCCTGGAATGTAGTTCTTTGCCTCTGACTTTTAAAATCCCTGGCTTTCTCCTTGCCTCAGCATCAATGCTACCTCCTTCTGAAAACCTTAGCATTGTTTCTCTACTCAAACTCACATCTATGCTTACCTCTTTACAAGCTTGGCATATTTCCTCATGTCGAATTCCATTTTCTTAAGGGAAGAGATGGTTTTGAAAATTCTATCTTTTTATCTGGAGCCCCCTTTGCACATTAGTAGATTCCTCATTATAAATGCTTGTTGGATTGAATAGAAAGAAAGATAAGAACCAGAGTGCTACTAAAGAACTTAGATCACAGAGTTAAGCAAACAAAACCTGCATTCCTGAGCTTGATAAAGAATAATTCTAAGACTGTCTATCAATATAAAAATCTGGAAGAATTGGAGGAAAGAGAAAATCTATTCAGGTTAGAGTGAGCCTGGAAAGATTTTTCTTCTGGGGTTCCAAAGAATAGAGCAGATTTTTATTGGAGAGGATTTGGGGAGCTGGATTCCAAGGCACTGGAGATGGAAATGAGAACAACAGACATTGGGGGGGTGGGAGGTAGGGGTAGAGGACTAGACTTTGCTGACCAAGTCATCATGGAGCATAGTGCAGTGATAGGCATTCTGCTTGTCCCAAGTGTTCTAGTCCTGCCAGAACCTAGGGAGGCTTGGCTTGTTGTCCCTGACAAGATCCAGGGAATGAACCAAAAAGAATGTGACATGAATCAGTTCAGAGCGATTCAGCTTCTGTTTTTAAGGACCTTCAGTGTGCCAAACGCTGTGCTCTAGACCTAGGGGAAATAAAGAAGGGGAAAAAGAAGTGAAAAGAAAAACAATCCCTGCCTAAGGTGATACATGTCTACAAAGAAGTAAATACAAATTATAGAAAAAAGTAATACAAAGTAATTTATCAACTATGTATATGTGAAGGATTGTTATTATTCTCTTTTGAAGCATGAAAGTAATTTGGGAACGTGCAGCTGTTCTGACAGGGTGATTTTGCAAAGATTACCTTCCTTTTGCTTTGGGGGTATGTGTAGGGAATTGTTAATTATCCCTCCAATCCAGCCATCATTTAGTGAGTATCTATTATGTACAAGATACTTCATTAAGCATTTGTGTTTTTGTTTCTCATTTTGGTCCAAATCTGTGATTTCATCTGTATGTAAGGAGGAAAAGATTCCGAGTGAGAAAACTTCTTTTTGTAATGCAGGACAGCATCCTTTCTATAATTTCTATCAATTAGCTTTGGCATCCAAAGAGGCTCTCCAGATTCATATAGCCAGTGTATATGAGGCAGGACATGAACCCAGGTCTCCTATCCACTACCCCATATTGCTTCTCTAGACATTTGAAATACCTGAGCAAAATGAAATCCAGTCCCTGTCCTCAAGGACCTTCCATTCTACTGCATGGATGTAGCATTGGGGGGGGGCACTAATAGCTGGAGGCAAAAGGAAAGATTTTCTATAGGAGATAGTGTATGAGTTGTACCTTTTAAGAAAGCCAAACCTTCTAATGGGTAGATGAGAGGAAGGAGAGAATCACATCCTGTAAAAAAGTCACAGAGGCTGAGTGGGTCATTTTGGTTTTTGTAACAGATTATTTGAAAGGGAGTGACATGTATTAAGTCATAAATAGGGTCATAAATTTAGAGCTGGAAGGGACCTTAGAAGTCATCAGATCTATCACCCCACTTCTTTGCAGAAGAGGAAACCAAGGTCTACAAAGATGAAATTATTCATTTACCAGCCTTTGTGACTTACCCAAACTCACAGAGTAAATGGGAAATGGCAGAACCAAGGCTCCAAATTCATTACTTTTTCCTTCTGTAATGTCAATAGAATGGTGCCTGTAAATTTGTTTTGAAGGACTTTCAATGGCAGACTGATGGCTTTGGCTAAAATGGTTTGAGATGAAATATAAGGTCACCAGCTTCCATTTTTTTCTTCATTGTCAGGTCTTTCCTCCCTTCAGACTGATACCAAGGAAAGTGACTTTGATCATTGGTGCAATGATGCAGGTAAGTGTCAGTTTTGTTTTGTTTGCTCTAAAGTGATCCTACTGCAGTACTACAGTATTCTTGTGACATTGGGGTCAGTGAATACCACTCCCTGATACTTCACATGCCTCTCGTCTCTCTGTGCTGGACTCTATTAAAGACCATAGATTGAATTGTGTCCATGGCCCTCTGTGGAAGCCTGTTCTCCCTGTCCACAGATTCTCCAACTCTCAGACGTGTCCACATTTGGCCACCTTTCTGTTATAACATGTTGTCAGAGTGGAGGCTTGAATTGGATGCAGTCAATATACTTTTCAGTAAAATAAGTGTCAGCTCTGTGAGGATGAGTTGCTGTCCAGAATAAACCTGTCATTCCACAAAATGGAAATATATACAAGTATTAACTAGAGCAGAGCAAGACTTGAGGACATGCTGCTAATTATCACTACTGTTTTCCACAACTCCAGATCACTTCAGAGGGAGGTCCGCAACCTCAATCCAACATCATTTTCTCCATCAGCAATGACAGAATTGCTTCAGTGAACAGCACTGGTTTTGGTCAGGGGCCTCACTGTGGGCAATGGGACAGTATCCGGGCTGGTCCAAGCTGTTGATGCAGAGACTGGAAAAGTTGTCGTAGTGTCTCAGGTAATGTACCCCCTCCGTAATTTTGTTTATCTAGTAACTACTATTTCTGGTTCTTTTCCCCCCTTCTTCTTTAATTGACCCTTGGGTGATTGGCACTTTCAATGAGCTTGGACAGAGGAAGGAAAAAGAGGCCAACATTCAGCTGTCTGATTTGCTTGGTTTTTATGGTCTTAGGAAAAATTTTGATGGGAAGCTGTATAGATTATCTACACAATTTCATTGATCAGGGCTCGACTTGACAACTATTATCATGAGTAATTGAGCATTAACTAGAATTCATACTTGGTTTTATGCTACTGGTGGGGGAAAAAATGTATTTCCTGAACAAATATTTAGTCAGTCAAAAGACACATGACATTTGCTAAAAACAGAATAGCCAAGTGATTCCAAATTACTTTTGTACTTTAATGTACCTGCTAAAATGAAGAGTTAGTGAGCCTTCAACCTTAGCATTCATTAGAGGTTCAGGACTTAGAGGCTGAAACATCCCATAACGATCTCCTGCTTTTGTTTAGGAAGAACTTGGGCTATAACTCTTTGCCACTAGAAGAATTAAGATTTTATATCCATTGAGAAATTTCCTCAAAATTCTTCCTGTCACTGTGTGCTTGAATTGGAATCCTCTTTCTCTTCTACATCTGATTGCCCCAAATCATAACCCAGTTTTCTTTCTAGAGAAGCTGGGGGATGGGGAGTGAAGCTGGATAATTTGAATGGATTCTTAGGAACTCTCTTCCTTCTCAAGCAAATGGGTTTTCAATTGGTCAAAGGTAGAAATTTTTTGTATTTAGTGTTGAAATAGGGCCACAGAAATGAAGCTCTTGAGCTTACTGTCTCCTTCCACCAGGGGAAAGAATTTCACTAAGGAGGGACATAGAGATTGACCTCTAGAGTAACATGGCATCAGAGCGGAAAATTTCAGGTTGCTGCATTTCTACCTTCTGTTTATTGATTTTCCTCAGGCCAAATGAAAGCATTCTCAATGGAAACATCTCTCTTCCATAGTGTGCATATTCCAAGAAAGATTAACAATAATATTCCACCAATAATATTTCATTACATTTATATACCACAATTTATTTAAACATTCTCTAGTCACTAGTTATGCAATTGTTTCTAGTTCTTTGTTATCTCAAGGAAAATGCTGCTTTGAGTATAATAGAGGAACTTTTTTTTTTAATCTCTAAAGGGTGCTTGCCCATCAGGATCATCTCTGGATCCAAAGGCATGTGTCACTTTTTCAATAGTATTTTATTTATCCTAATTGCATGTAAAAACAACTTATAACAATTTTTTTTATTTTAAATTCCAAATTCTCCCTCTTTCCCTTCCCTCTACCTTCCCAGAGATGGAAAGCAATTTTATATAGGTTGTACATGTATATTTATAATTACAAATTATGTTCCAAAGTGATTGGACAAATTCATATCTCTATTATCAGGGATCAGCATTCTGGACTTTCTGTAGCCCCTCCAAAATTGATTTTTTTCTATCTTGTCATCTTTGGCAGTGTGCCAGATGTGAAGTGAAATCTTAAACTTGTTTCCCATTTGTATTTCTATTAGTAATGACAGTTAATATGACATAATGGAGGACTGTCCCCAATCTGCCACCACTTTGCCATGTCACATGGTTCCTGAATCTACATAGTGCTTCCTAGAATGGTTAGGTCTATACTCTTCAGTCCCAAGAGCAAAATTCAAACTTGCTTTCTTGATCAATGTTCTATTCTGATATTTTAAGCCATTTTTTTTTAGGATCGAGTTGATGTGGAGGTGGTTTATCTCAAGGCTGTGAGAATTCGAGCTCCAATCACAAGAATGAAGACAGGGACCCAGGTGAGATGAAGGGATTTAGGTGCTGATTTTCTTCATTCCTTCATTATTTTAGGTCACTATCTTAACCTGTATATAAAGCTATTAATTTTGGGGCACAAAACCATAAAACATTAGAAATGTAACCTTCCTTCAAACATCATGTAGTTCCACCTTCACCTTCCTAAAGGATGGAGCTGTGGGCAGTGATGATGACTGGAGAATCTTCATAACCTTCTTTTTCCAGTTTCAGTAACCCTCCTTTTTCTTTTGGGCATATTGGACTCAGATAGGGTAGGCTGACATTTCTTTCTATCCTTGCTGGATTTTGTGTTTAATTTCTCTGGAGTAAGGCTTAAGAAAAAAAACACACCAAACTGCTTCCCTTTTTTACCTTCCTTAGATCTTAGACTGAAGATAAGAGCAAAAATAAATGAAAACATAATTAGGAAATAATCTGAGTTAGATTTTGTCTTTCATTCCTTCCTTTAGGAGATTCTCATTTTAGTAGGGGACAATGTCCAATGTGAAGTTTTCCTCTCCCTCTTCCCTTCTCCCCATAAAAACCCTTTGTTCAATTCAGCCAATAGATACTGAATACCTACCATTTCCTCACTCATTGGGCAGGGGGTGGGGGTAGTGCAGAGGGGAAGGCTCTGTTAAAGGGAGGTGGGAGAAAGTGAAAAGCATGGAAACCATATAGAATGTGGAAATACCCTCTCCCAATGCAGGTCAACAGAGCTGTCTGATTGAATTGCTTAGCTCCTTGTGAGTTTTAAGTAATTTTGTCTAGTCAACCCAGGCTTCAAGGCCACTTTTCTATCCACTTGGATCATCATACCTTTCCTTTAGCATGACTTTGTGTTATACTCAAATGTGAATGCTGTGAGCACATTTTCTCTTCTATTATACCATTTCATTTCTCGTCCTCTCCCTTCTTAGATGCCGGTTTATGTCACAGGTATCACCAACAGCCAAAGTCCTTTCTCTTTTGGAAATGCCATACCAGGGCTAACTTTTCACTGGTCTGTTACCAAGAGAGACATCCTGGACATCAGGGCAAGACATAATGAGGTATTTTTCTATGATTCACTAGGGTTTCCATATTACAAGAAGATGACCCATAAGAGGACCTCAACCCCTGCAGCTTTAGGCTGAATTCCCAGCATAGGAGTAGAAATTAGAGAGATTAGAGGCATCCTGCCTATAAATCAGAGAAAAAGAGAAATAACCTGTACAAATGAATCAAAAGCTGTGTTTTTTCTTTTTTAGAGAAGATTATTAGATATATTTGGGCAAAAAAAAATCTTTGTTTCTTAAACTGAATCCACAATGCTACTATTAATATTTAAGTTTAAAAAATTATTTTAAGATTTGTAATGCCCTTTACCCACAGAAAGCCTATGAGGTAGCTGGGAGAAACATAATTCTCTATTTTCTTACTGAGGAAAAAAGTCTCAGAGAGGTTAGCTGACTTGGTCACACCACCTAATAAAGGAGAGTGAGTTAGGATTTGTCCCTGGTCTCATGATCCCACTTATCTTAGTCTAGTGGTATCTCTTGAGATAAAAGACAACCTATAATATAGAATGGATTTCTTTTTTTATATTTGTTCTATTTGTGACCACTGTTTCTCATTATTTTGGAGTGTTTTTTTTTCCTTAATGACTTTTTGAGCTATCTTAACTAGAAAGAAAGAAGAGAGGCAGAAAGGAAAGACCAGACTAGCTCTTTGGCATTGGGAACTGGGCTGCACCTGGAAAGGGTCTGAAGTTAGTGTTTAGAACTGCCCTTCTTCGGGCAGAAGCCACAAGATGCTGTACTTGAAAGAATATTGATGTTCCAGGCTTCTCTTCGGCTCCCATCCAAGTATAACTTCGCTATGAGTGTATATGGACGAGTGAAGGGGGAGAACTGGCTTGAAGGTTGTGGTCAAAGCCCTCGATCCCTCAACAGGACAGCTCTATGGCTTGGCAAGGGAACTTTCAGATGAAATCCAAATCCAGGTGACTATGAAGACATGTGAGGGGGGAATATCAGGCACAAGAAATCAATTTAGGGGTGTCTGTGAAGCTGAGGAGAGGGAATCTGATCATTGACTTCAAGAATGGGAAAGAGGGAGGGAGCAAACTTGTTCTGCAGGAGGAGAGGGGCATCACAACATATATCCAAATAAGACCAGAGAGGAAAGTTAGGTAAATATAAGGAAAAACTGCTTAACAGTGAGGGCAGGCGGTTACACAGTGTGCAGTCTCAGAAGGCAGTGAATCCCCCTTCACAAGGGATTTAAGCAGCAGCTGGATGATTCCTGCCTCAGGTTGGAACTAGATGCAATCATAGCTCTCCTCCCACTTTGGTAATGAGATTATGGCTGACTCCATTTTCCACTTTTTATTTTTCGGGTTTTTTTTTTGTTGTTGTTGGGTTAAGTGTCTTTCCCAAGATCACATAGCTAGGTAATTATTGTGTCTGAGACCGAATTTGAACTCATATCCTCCTGACTCCAAAGCTAGTGTTCTATCTACTATGCCACCTAGCTGCCCTCTTCTTTAGTTTAATTCCTTCAGTAACCCAACCACTAACAAGAAGGATGGGGCTAATGGCATTTCCTTCTTTGTCTATGTTTTTTTTCTTCCCCGATTGTCCTGAAACATAGGAGAAACCACAGAGATCTAGACATTGTAGACCAGTTCAATTTCTTGGCTTGTGCCCCCCACTCAGTCTAAAAGGAATAAGTCATGGTGGTGGATAGAAGCCAATATATTCTCAGCAAACACTATAACTTGTATTTTTTGAGTAGCAGTGAGATTTTAGTTCTAGGCTTATAGAGTGCCTTATTGACTGCTGCACACATTATCATCATCATTGCTGATATTTATATAATGCTTAAAAGTTTATAAATATGATCTCCTTCGATGCTCAGAAGCAGGAACCACAGGCATCATTATCCCAGTTTTACAGCTCAGAAAACTGAGGCTCAGAAAGACTGATCTCAGCAGTTTTCGACGAAGCTCCTAGGAGCTGTGTTTCAGAGTTGTCTTATGGCAACAGAGAGAGTGAACAAGTTGTAGAAATAAGGGCAATGAAAATAGAAATCAAGTGTATGATGTTCTTTACTGACCTGTTTGCCTCTTGACTGCCACCTCAGATGGAGCATTGCTTAGGACAGCTAGATGGCTCAGTGGATAGAATACTATTCTGGAGTCAGGAAGACCTAAGTTCAAATTTGACCCTGGACAAATCAGTTAACCCTGTATGCCTCAGTTTCCTAATCTGTAAAATGAGCTATAGAAGGAATTGGCTCTTCACTATCTGCCCAGAAAAATCCTAAAAAAGGTCATAGAGTCAGAGGCAACTGAAAAAAATAACAACAGAGGATAGCTTAGGCTCACAAAATTTTAAGCTGGGTCTTATGGATCATCAGATCCTACCCTAGAATCTGGACTACCTGATCAGAAGGCAGGGCGTTTTGTTATATACTGTTGCCTCTGACTCTGGACTCAGTTCCTCTCTAGTCAGTCAAAAACCACTATTCTCTTCAATAGACACATTACCAGCTTCTGAGGACACAGAGACATAAGTGAAGTCATCTCTGCCCTCACTGAGCTTGCATTCTACTCAACTGGAGAGTATACCAAATTCAAAGATAATTCATACAGAGTTCAGGGACAATAGCAAAGCATTGTAAAGGAGGAAGCCCTTGATGGGAAATTGGGGAAGTGAAGAGGAAGAGCATTTCAGGCACAGCACTGGGTAGGGAGAATAGTGAGAAAGCCTCATGGGTCAGAATGTAGAGCTTGAGAGTGGGGGACTAATGAGTAGTCAGCCTAGAAAGAGAAACCAGTGCTGAGACTTGGCCAAGTCAATTTATCTCTGGACTCTGGTTTAATAGTCTGTAAATTTTATTCAAGGAATCTTTAGTAGTCTTCTCAATAACTGGTGACGTTTGTTAGCAGTTCAGTTTAACAAATAGGTTTTAAGCCTGAAAGAGCTTAACCTTTCACTGGAGAGGGAACCTGAAAAGTTGAAAGACATATGGAAGGAAGAGAGAAGGATCTATCCCTCTGCTTCTTGTTCTTCTGATTCAGTTCATATTTCTTAAAAGCTGTACTCTGTGCCAGGCTAGGGAAACAAAGACAAAAGCCAGAGGTCCTGCCCTCAATTTTACTCTTTCATGGGAGGATACTACACACACACACACACACACACACACACACACACACACACACACACACACGTAAGTGATTATAATATATTCGTATTTCCCCTCTGCCTCTTAGTATCCTTAGATCCCTTCCAAGCTTCTCTCACTCTCACCTCCCTCTGCGTGTGCACGCACGCACACACACACACACACACACACACACACATCTAGTGTAGTTAGTACCTCCCCCTACCAGGAGCCATAGAGAGTGGCATATCACTTTAACTAGATAGTTGTTTTACATAGTCTTTTGTTGTTTCCCTTGATAAATGAATGAAAAAGCATGTATTTAGTACTTACTGCATACCCAGAATCTAGTTAAAAGTGTACTCCTCTGTTGAGGACAGAAAAAGTCAACATTTTTGCTTTGGTTTCTTTAGCCACTGCCTAACAAAATGCTCAATAAAAAAAAGAGTAAATGAATAATAAATAAAAATCAGTACCCAGCAGATTCTTAATTTGTGCTTGTTGATTGATTATATAAAGAGTAATTTTAGGAGGGTGAGAGTGCTAATAAGTGGGGGAGGTGGAGAAGCCTTATGTAGGAGGTTGCACCTGAACTGGCCATTGGAGGAAACCAAGGCAGGAAGGACCCCCTGTACAAAGGAACAGAGCCCAGGGTTTGAAGCAGCCTGGCTGGGTTTCAGTATTTCTTGGAAAGCATGTCAATAGGTCCTTATCCTTCAACACTCCTACACCATTACATACTGATTTCCCAAATAAAGATATCATCTAGAATTTGCTTCATCATTTGTTCTTCTTGCCTGTCCTCCTCCCTGGTCATTTTGGAATAATCTTCAGACAATAGACCATGCTTGGGAATTCTCACACCCTACCTCCCCTGCCAGGCAGGCAGGTACACCTAACTGAGCCGAGCCAGGCCAGAAAGCAGGGGGAGAGTGTTCAGAACTTCTCTGGGGTGTCCATACCCAAAGAAGCACTGATGTTCCTGAAGTTGGTAGTGGTGGTGATAATGATGGGTATGATAGCAATGAACAGGAAAAGGAAAAACACTGTTCCTAAGTAGTATCTCTCAGCCAGCCAACTCGGGATTGTAGTACCTAGACTTCTGAGGCTAATGGGCAGCTTCGCCCCTGTTCTTTTCAGCCCTGCCATTTGCCCAGATCTCCTGGCATAGGACTATTAACAAGCACTGCTTGGGCTCCTATAAACTGGCTCTCTTTCACTTGGCATGCAGGGTCAGTGGAGTAGAGAAATGGAAACAGCTCATTTTGAGGTCTTTAGATCACATATTCACTGAAGCAGGGAAAGAAGCAGGTTTCAAAAAGCATAACCGAAGTGGCCCTTCAAGAGGAATGATATTGGTTTCTGCTGCAAGTGGAGATTTCTAGGGAAGGATTCATTTTGATCTCCCATTCCCTAAGACTGATTTTTACTAGAAATAGATACCAGTTCCTCTGTTCCCTGGGAATAGAGATATTGTTGAAATAGATAGGTAAATAACAGTAAAAAGAAGAAGAGACTCATTGAGTTTGAATGACTCACTTTGGACCATACCATTCAGGCCCTAACAAAAGTTTGGCTGCATCTAATGTCAGTCAACAGTGGGTCCAATGGCTTATGAAATACCCTTCATCCAGAGAAGTGGGAAGAATGTGGAACTTTGAAGTTTGAAATCCCAGATTTGTGTTTTGGTTCTGCCACTTAATGAGCAGGCATTTCGTAAGTACTTACTGTCTGCTGGTCCTCGCCATAGACACACAAAGACAGAAATAAAATGGTCTGTCCCTTCAAAAAGCTTACATTTTATTAGATGTTTATTTGAGGTTAGATAATGCATTTTACCTTCTCTGGACCTTGGTCTCCTCATGTATAAAATGAGAACAATGTCAAAACACCATAGTATTTGCAGGGTTATTAGGCAATTCAAAAGAGGTTATTTACATATATCCATAGATATTATAGAATAACAACTGTATGTAACAATATATAAAAACCATTTACAGTTGAAATTGATTTGTAATCTTTAATGGTAAAAAAAATCTCAAAATGGATTCTGTCACTTCTGTCAGAAACTCCCTCCAATGTTCCACGCCCCCTTGGAGTGCTTTGCTTATAGGTCTATATAGGTTGCTTGGGCTTGAATGATAACAGTAACAACAATAAATAGTTTATATTTGAGTTTTACAGTTTATAAATTCCATTCATGCTTATTACCTTAACAGTTTTCAAAGTGCTTTCTTCAAAATAACATTATGAGGTTAGTAGAAATGCCTAGTATGCCTAGGCATAGTAGCTAGAGTTCAAGGTCTGAAGTCAGGAGGACCTGAATTCATATTTGACCTCAAATATCTACAAGTTGTTTGACCCTTAGCAATTCACTTAACTAAATTTGCCACAGTTTCATCAACTGTGAGATGAACTGGAGAAGGAAATGGCAAACTCCAGTATCTCTGCTAAGAAAAACCCAAATGGGATTATGAGAAGTTAGACAACACTGTTCTAAAAGACAGAAAGCTAAAGGACATGAAATATGCCTGTTTCCAGACAGGTTGCAAGTTTCTAAACTGAGGTTAGAACCCAGACTCTCCCTAGCTTTGGGTCTAGAACTCTTCCTTTATTTGTATCCAGGGATATGTTGGTAGATGTTTAACAACTCTGCACTTCAGGGGAAAAAAAAGTTCAGATGACCCATCCTTAGGTTTAATCTGTATTGTTAACGTTTTTCTATCACTTTCTTATCTTTATCACTGGACAATCAACAAAACAATAAATCTATCCCTGATCTGTGGCATTTGCTGTTTTAACAGTCAGCTCTCAATAACTCATAGGAACTGACTCCCCCTGTTTTTCCTAGTTTGGCTTCTTAAGACCCAGGGTCTGTATATACTAAGATAAAGAGAATGGACCTCTGAGTAAAGTCTCTGGAAGCAGATGCCTTTGCTTGTTCTGAGATGTCTTTGTGGTCTATTGGAAAGATCTTCAGGAAGGGTGATACCTTGAAAAAGGAAACAAGACAAAGGCAAGTGCTTTGGGCAGATAGTACATGAGGGAGACAGAAGGCCCCATATTCTACCCCCCCAACCCCCTGCCACCATACCCAGGGACCTAATTGTGATAAACTGACATTTTTAGAGTTCTTTACAGCTAAACAGCCTTTTTACTTATCTTATTTGATTTTCATAACATACCTGTTCATCTAAGTGACAACAGTCTTTTTTATAGATGACAAAACTGAGGATCAGGAAGTCTCTGTCTTGTCCAAGGTCACATAGATCATAGGTAATGGTGCCAGAACTATCTAAGATCAGAGATCTAAAGTCAAAAAGGGATATTAGAGCTTATCTAATTCTATTCCTTTGTTTTACTTATAAAGAAAACTGAGGGTCCAAAAAATGCTAGGTAACTTGTCCAAAAATCACATAGGTAGTAGAATTTGAAACTTCTAGTCCCAAATCTAATATCTTTCCATTATACCACCTCTTCTGGCTGATGGTAGTCTCTCCATCATAGTTGTATTGAACCATATTGGCTCAGTGGTACCCCCTATGTGATGAGCCAACTGAGAGAAACTGGGTCCCTAGGTCTTAACAAGCACTGACCCCAGATAGTCTAAGTTAGAATGTAGCCAGGTGAGGCTGCTGACATATAAAGAAGAGCTTTGGGACTGTGTTTTAAGATTTATTATCTGCTTGATTGAATTCATCTCATGGTGGCTTGACTCACCACTTCCCTGGATCTTTGTAGATACTGTCAAAATGTGTCAAGATAGGGAGGGGATGAGATAAGGCAATGAAGTGATTAAACAGGAAATCAGAGTCTGAGCAGCTGTTGGTGAGGATCAGGATGTTAACATGAAGGGAATGAAACTTAAAAAGAAAGACTGAGATAGAGAGGAGAGACAGATACGTGCATGCGCGCGCGTGTGCACACACACACACACACACACAGAGAATCGTCTTGGTCTTAGTATTGGTCTTGGGAGCATATTTGGAATGGCACTAGAGTCCTCATTCTGCCAGGGCTTTCTACATAACCTTCCACTTGGACATGTTTTTAAGTAAAGCTACAGAATTATAGGTAGGAATACCAAATGGGCATTGTCAGCAGATTTGTCCTTGCTTAAAGTAGTATTGGTCTCACCTTCATTTTAATATAAGAACAGATGGAAATGGCTTATCCAGTTGTTTTCATCATGTCTTTTTCCTATCTGAAAGTTTATTTTACTTGTTGTAGAGAAGTTCAGTAATGACTCAGTTGTAAGTAGCTTGCAACAATTGCTGTAGCCTTCTGTTCTCTCACTTTTCTTGGCTCCCACCCCATGAGGGAATCTAAACAGATGTGTGTGACTCAGATGTTACTGAAGGTAATAAAATTCTCTCTCTCTCTCTCTCTCTCTCTCTCTCTCTCTCTCTCTCTCTCTCTCTCTCACAGGTATTTGAAAAGCTTCTACTGCTTAATCCTGAAATAGAAGCCGAACAAATATTAATGTCACCGAACTCATTTATAAAGCTTCAGACAAACAGGTACATGCCTCAGATGAAGTTCTTCACAAGGTCACAGAGGTTATGAGTGTGTGTGTGTGTGTGTGTGTGTGTGTGTGTGTGTGTGTGTGTGTGTTTTCTGGCTTGAGTTTTCTTAAAAAGTGGAAAATTTGAAATACTTCATGCGACTTTCTGTGCTGTTTCATTAAAAAATTCACACAGTCCATCTCATTTTTTCTTCCCCACCCCTACTTCTTTAAACTCATTCTCTCTTTTCTCTTCTCCTCAGGTTATAGAATAGCACATCTTTTCACAGAGCTTTAGAGTACAAATTCTTTACATACAATGCCTCATGTGATCTTTATTAATAACTTTTTGAGGTATAATGCACATATGAACAGACCTATTTTAATGAGCAAATTTTCTAAAGAATCTTTTTCAAGGTTATAGTACTAGTAAGATGAAAAGGGAACTCAAACCTGGGTTCTCTGATCCTCCACCCAGGGTTCTTTTGCCATATATAACACTGTCTCTTGAAACAAATAGACATTAAGCATACCTAGTCAAATTTATCTACATAAAAAAGAAAAAAAAAATGCAATGCTACATTGCAGTATTCTAGCTTCTAACTTTTCAAAGAAAATAATTGACCTCATGCTTACTGATATTCATTTTATGAATTTGTTAAAGAAATAACTACTCACTTTTGTATAATAATTTAGAATTTACAAAGTACTTGCCTCAAAATTATGTGTAGTAGGTGGACTGGAGCTGAAATTAGGTATACAGAATAACTCCTAGATTAGAAAATCCCCTCTATCAATACAAATTGACACTTTTCTCTGCAGTTTATAATTTTTGAGAGTTACCCAGGCAACCAAGAGGTTAATGCTTTGTGCAGGGTCATATGAAATAATTGTTGTCAAGCTAGTTCTTTGTCCATAGTGCCCTGCTGCCTCTCATGAAGTAGATATGAAGGGAAATTATTATCATTATTTATATTTTATAGATGAATAAACTGAGCCAGGGAAAAACCTGGCTATTGGGGAATTTTTTTAGTTTTACTTTGTCTTTTGTGTTTACATTACAGTCAATTCTGGATATAAAATACCCACCCTTTAGCATTAAACTCCTTCCCAAGTTAATTGAAAACAAAATCCAGAAGGATCATATTTGGCAGAGTGTGCTATATCCTACATCCCTGCTTTCCTACTTCTATGAAGAGGAATAATGTTCATTCTCTTTTCTTTGAGACCAAGATTGATTTTTTTTCTGGTCTTTTCAAGACAATGGGCTTAAGTGACTTGCCCAAGGCTACACAGCTAGGTAATTATTAAATGTCTAAGGCTGGATTTGAATTCAGGTACTCCTGACTTCAGGGCTGGTGCTCTATCTACTGGAAAAATTGAGTCTTTTAAGTCATGCAGAGTTTGACTTCTTTTTAACGTTCTTTGCATTTGCATTAGTATAATCATTGACTATATTGCTCATGAAGTTCTCCTTCCTTCACATTGCATGAGTGAATAATATCTCATCATTTTACAGCACAGTAATATTCCCTTGGATCAATATTCAATTGTTTGTTGAATTTGTCCCCACCTAATTGGGGACGAATTGCTTTGTTTCAAATATGGTTGTTTAAAGAAATCTTAAGAATTGCTACATGTTCTCTTCCTTGAAAAGTAGATGATATTTTTTTAACCCAAGAACTCTAGTCATTTCCTTCTGCAAACTGGCTCCTTCATACAGGAAGAGAGTAGGAACAGAGAATTCTGACAAAATAACTTTATGAAAATTTTAAGTTTTCCAAAGCTCTTTACAAATATTATCTCATTTGATCCTCACAGCAACCCTGGAAGATAGATACTGCTATTATTCCCACTTTACAGCTAAGAAAATTGAATCGGAAAGAGATGATGTGACTTACCCAGGGTAATGTAGCAGCTAATTAGCTGTGGCTAGTTTTGAACTCAGATCTTCCTTACTCCAGGTCTAGCACTCCATATACTATGTTGCTGCCTTTCTGCTTCTAGGCATTAGTGGTTAGAGGAGTGCTTCTACCTGGTAAAGGAAGTAGGAGGCCATACAGAAACTTCAAAGGCAAGGATGGTACCTGAACTCAAATTTTACCTCTTTACCGGTGTCATCTTGAATGAGACTTTGCCTCTCTGGGCCTCAGCTCCCTAATCTACAGAATGAGAGTCTTAGACTAGATGATTTACAAGATCTCTTCCAGCTTGATAGCTACACAGCCACTAGTGAGGCTTGGCCATTATGTCTACAAAAATCACAATCCTGACTCACTAGCAAAGCACTGCTAGGTGGTTCAGTCTAGTGAACTTGACCAAGGAAGTAAGTACGATTTGGGTGAAGAAATGCAACCAAAGTTTGGAGTACCTTGTAAACAACCAGTTAAGCCAATGTGTGATCAGACATCTTAATCAAATTCAGAAAATACATTCTTTCTTTTGCAAACAGGCCAGATTTGGAATAGCCATAGAAGACCTGAAAGGGAGAGTTGCATCCAATTGTGACTTTCCATCAGGATGGCAAGTGCTTTAAAAGTATTTTGAAGTGATAAAAACAATCTTCAAGTGTCTGATGGAAGTTTTTAACTTTTACTTTTTGCTGATTAATGCCCATTAGACACTGTTCACCAAATAACTTCTGAGAAAGTATGTTGTCCCTATAACTATTAGTTTTCAAAATTAAATTTTCAATCAGTGAATGATGAGGCTGCTGCGCAGCTAACTGCAAGTAGGTCCTGATACATGGCTGAGGCAAGATAAGGCTTTTTAATTTCCCCTAAGCAATCTGAAATTAGAATTTGTAGAGTAGATACTCAGATTGTATACCAAAGCTCCTTGGATTCAGTCTGTTAGCATCCCAACCACACAGTCTTTTCCCTGATTTTACCCCTTCTGCCTTTTCAGTTTCCTGTGAAAGTAAATACCTTCCTTAAGAGAGTCTGTTTTTACTTCTTTGAGGGATGGAGTTGCAACTCTGAGTTACCGCATTCTGGATGGACCAGAAAAGGTTCCTGTTGTGTACATCGATGAAAAAGGCTTCCTGGTCTCCGGGTCACTGATTGGGACATCAACAATCGAAGTGATTTCACAAGAGCCATTTGGAATAAACCAGACAATTATTGTCGCTGTGAAGGTGGGATAAGATGATTTTTTTTCTTCTCTCTGGAATAATAAAATCTTTAGGATTTACGCATCTTTTCCCCTTGCAAGTACCAGAAATTTAACCTCTCTATACACCAGATGACTGCACTTTTAAAGAAAAACCCATTTCATACTTGAATGGTAAACATGAATAATAATATTTGTTCACATTTATAGTGTTTTATGATTTAAAAGCATTTCCTTCACACGGTTGGAGAATAAGTAGAAAATTGATTTTTTTCCCCCAAGATCATCTGATCTTTCAATAGGCAGTTTGCTTTCTGTGTTCAAATAGTTTGGAGTTTTCTTGAATTATGGTCTTAAAGTTTTTTAACTTGGCTTCATGTTCTTCTGGGAGACAAACCTATGATCTTTATATTGTTTCTATACATACTTTTTAAAGGGCACTTTCTTATTTATGTGGAGTTCATATTATCTTTTAACACTATTTTTTTTTTTTGTCCTTCACTTGTATGTATTAACATTCCTAATTTTCATTGTGGTTTCTTAGGTGAGACTTAGTACTATGGATTTGAATTTTTCTATTATATCAGTTATTTTTTCTCTGTGGGCCATATATTCTGTTTTCACATTTCTTATTTCCTCTTTTAAATGACTCAGGAATATCCTGCTATAATTCTATTCTCTGCTGAGAATCTATAGGGTCTTCTACTTAATCAAATATTTTGATATGCCATTTTTATTTGTCCCACTATATTTCCTTATGGATATCTGGCCTCTTTTACCTGATATAGAGACTATACTCCCATCTGTTATTACTATCTTTCATATTCGTTTATTTATAGTCAAGGTCTTTTAATAGAGTTTCCTTACTCCTGAAGTCTTTCTTAATTCAATCTCTTTTTTTCCCCTAAAGTTCTCCTGTTTCTCATTCTGATTCCTTCACCTTTGATGGAAGCTTCCCTGGAGAATGGAGCTCAAAACTATGTCATCCTGCTCCCACATATGGTCATTCATTTTTCACCAGGCTCACTGTTTGTGCCAAGTGGCGGGGAGAAAGAGAGAGGGAGGGAGAGAGACACCTCCCTGTCTTAATCCAATTCTGTGGCAGCACAGAATGCTATCATGCCATTATTCCAGCGGCCTATGCAAGCTTTTGCTTTTTGATTTTGTAATGGAAAGAGTAGGCATAGTACAGTTTAGTTCTGTTGTGACTCTCTAGGTCTGCTCATATAGCCCCTTCACCTGCATGTTGGATTTTGGAGGAGGGGCTAAGTGAGGTCTTTACTGCTAGTTCCTTGAATTGTTCCCTCCTTAGAATTCTTGGTTTGGTGTCCTAAACCATAGAGACAAAGATATTGTTTTATCTCTTGCATATAATTCCTGTTGTGGAGAGGTTTGAGCAGTTAGAAGAATCAGAGGAAACTTTTAGGCCTACCTCTTTGTGTTCACATGAGAAGGCCTCATGCATTGATAATGACTTCCATTTGAGAGAGGAGGACATTGACAGAGAAACACATTAAGTGTTTCTAAGACAAACATAGTTTCTACCCTCCAAGCGGCCTATCACATTAATAATCAAATAAATATATTTCTATGCTGGAGATATTCTGGATGGATCAGGAGATAAAAGGAAAGATTGATACATATTCTCTTTCCCAGAGGAAAGATATTTTTTCAGAACAATTAAACAGCTTGATTCAGTTTAAAAGACCGTAGACTTTGAATTGTGTTCTAATTTTGCTATGACCTTGGACAAGTCATTTAACTTCTTGGACTTCCTGGTATAGATCTGTGATCCTGTGCACTCAAACAGCATTTTGTTGTGCCAGAAAGAGTGAGCCCAATTTCTCAAAGGATCATCTTTCTCTTTTTTGGTAGGCAATGGAATTGAGTGGCTTGCCCAAGGTCACACAGCTAGTGAGAAATGTTAATACCAGAAATTCATTTCTCCATGGCCTACAGATGTTTGCTTTTTTCATGATAGTAACTCATTTTTCTACAAAATTTTTGTCACAAGGTTCTTTCCTTACAACACCTGAGAAGTATTATAATCCCTATTATATTGAAGAAGTAACCAAGGTCCAGACATATTAAATGGCTGAACCATAGTCACATAGCAGGCAAGATTCATTCAAAAAGCCTTATCTCTTTTCATTTCCATTTTATCATCCTTTCACCAGGCTCTTCTCCTGATGATGTCATATACCATATATTCCAGTGAGGGCTTTCGTGGGCAGTGACCCACAGATTACAGTTTTAGGGTCCACAGATGCCTTTTCTTGACTCTGCCATCTTTCCTTGGGGTTCTAGGGTCTCATGGACATATAAGAAAGGTTTCCTCTTATCATTTGTCTCCCCTGTGCCTGATAAGATATTCATAGATTCTGTGAATTCACTGAGAGGATTGCAGATGTCCTAACAGTGACCTCAGAGGTGGCAGAATGACTAGCTACCCAATTTGACTGAACATGCTATACTTGAAAAGGAATAATATGAAAAGAGGTGGGAAGGGCAACAGGGAGCCATGTTGGGGAGGGTCTTAAGATTAAAGTTGATGAATATTTTTTGTGTTCTTGCTAGTAGCAGGTTGTTGTGCTGGGTGCTAAGAAATGGTGTTCTGACAAAAAAGTCTCAGATAGAGAGTGAGACAAGTATGCAGAGAACAGAATAGTAGGTGTCAGAAGAGATGTACAAACAGAGTGCTTCAGAGGAGAGATAATCAAAAGAGAAGATGGGGCTTCCAGGGTCTAGAAAAGAAACAGAGCCCCAGACTCAGAGTCAAAGGAAATAGATTTTGATTCAGACTCTACTATTTAATAGCAGTGTAACATGGAGCAAATCACACCATTAACTGAGAAACAGGAGATATGAGTTTGAATCTTGCCTCCCACAATTAATAGCTGTGAGTTACTAAATTACCAATATGAATTGCTAGTTATGGATTTGAATCTTGCCTCCAACAGTTACTGGTTATCTGACTAGGCAAACTGTCAACTCTCTGGGCCTCTTTTCTCTTCCATGTAAAATGAGAAAGTTGTTAGAGATTTGGTTTCTAAATCTTTTTTTGTGTTATGTTCTACTTTGTCAGTCTGGTGAAGCTTATGGAATCATAATTCTCAGAATAATGCTTTTAAATGCATAAAATACAACATATAGGATTATAAAGAAAAAGAATTACGGTTAAAAATAAAGATGTAATTTCATCCTATACAAATTCATAGACCATCCTCTCCTGAAGCCTGTCTGTGGAACTTCATTCTAGATGACCTCTAAGGCCCTTCTATCCCTCTCTATAAGGAAACTCCAGGCTGGTGGAGGCTAAAGTAGATAGATAACTCAAAACCCTGCCCCTGCATGTCAAAAGAGTTGTTTATTCTTATTTTTTATTAATCACTTTCTAGAATCTTGGTCAGTAGGGAAAACACTCATTTTATTTTTGAGCTATTTGCTGTAATATTTGTGGCCTATTTCATTAATTAACTGATCCCTCTCTCAAGAGAGTTGACTTTTAAGGGCCTATCCTCCTAACTAACCCCCACCCCCACCCCACTCCACCCTTTCCAGTTTTTATCCAGGTCAGAACTGATTAAGTATTCATTTGTCTTCAAAGAGCTGTAGGTATGGGTTAACTTTAATTATAGAGCTGAAATTAGCAGTAGATTTGCTAATCCAGCCTATCCATTTCACAAAGGAAGAAACTCAGTCTTCAGAACCATAGGAAACTTGCTTGAGGTTATTCAGTGAGTTGGTGGTAAGCTCTTAGATCCTGGAATCCTTGTTTAGACCTCATAAAGTCAAGGACCCTTCTCTCTTCCTAACATTAATCTTCTTTTCCTATACAAAAATATACAGTTTGGAGAGTTCTGCATATTGAAGAGTTCCAATTTCTTTCCATCAAAAATCATATTTTCAGATGCCATGGAAGACCTATTTTAGAATCCCTGTAGATTCGCCTGAAATGTGGATAATTGCCTTGTATTTAGTAGTTTTGTTTATCCTGATTTTTGTATAAGAAAACATTATAAACTGGGATCCATCTTAGAGTTTTGTCTAGACCTTTGTGTTTGAAACCTAAAGGAGTCAGTAAGCTTTATTAAGATCATATAGGGAATAAGACAGTGTCTCTCATCTTTTCTTTTTGTCATGACTTCAAGGGAAGGTCAGTTGCTATTTTACCAAAGTCAAGGAAATGATACCATCCCAAAAATGTCATCTCCCTAGCAGCAATAGGACCATCTTCTTCTATATATGAAGAAATTATATGAATATGCATACTATATCATCATGTCATATACATTTATATAATCTATCCTATTCCATATTAAGCAGAATGTACTTCACTATAGGATTCCAGTTTGTCTTAAATGTGCTCAGGGAAGGTCAAATACACAGCTTTAACCATGCCCTATTTTCCCTTTTGGACAATGCCCTTTAGGTGTCTCCTGTTTCATACCTGAGGATTTCCGTGAGCCCTGTCCTGCATACACAGAATAAGGAGATTTTGACAGCTCTGCCTTTGGGAATGACCTTGACCTTCACCGTGCATTTTCATGACAATTCGGGGGAGACTTTCCATGCACATAACTCCGTCCTCAACTTTGCAACTAACAGGTAGCCAGGGAATCACTTAACCAAGCCAGAAGAGTAATGGAAGCTTTGAAGGGTCCTCCTAACCATCTATATTAATAGTTTGAGGAATTTAAGAGTGTTCAAGAACAGTCACTTTTCAATTATTATCTCATCTGAATCTCACAATGACTCTGGAAGATGGGTGCTATTATTAACCCCATTTTACAGATGAGGAAATTGAGGCACACAGGAATTAAGTGACTTGCCCAGGGTCGTGCAGCTAGTAAATCTTTGAAGTTCCAATTAAATTCAGATTTTCCTGACTCGGGACCCTATGGCACTCCTGGTTGTCTGTCTGCAAGCAGGGTCTGATGCCTGCTTCCCAGAGATATGGTGGAGAGATATATCTTCCAGATCAGCCTTGAACTTGATATGCTCTGAGGCTTCTTTTAGGTGTACAATTTTGTGACTCTAAAATGATTAATGTGGTGAACATAATGTGGTGGAAAAAAAGAAAACCCTGATGATGAAGAGGAGAGGGCACAAGCTGTGAGCGTCTGAAGAAACAGATTGCTTTCAGACATTATTCAGAGTTTCCAACTTGAGCTGCAGACCAGTATGATGTGTCAGCCTTGTTGTCATTGAATTTATCATGAGAGCAAAACTAGGAGTTTTTAATGGAGCTATTTCATTAGATAAATTCAGACTGGAATACAAGGGATAGATTTCGGGTTTTAACTAAATACATTTTCAGTGCAGTCCCTTATTGTAAATGCAGCAACAACAAAAATGATTTCTTAGCTGTATATCCTATAATTCTTCTCTGGAGATAATTTAATTCTTAGGGTCAGAATTAGAAGATAAGTGATAGGGAGTTATCTAAACCATCTCAGACTTCAGCTAACCCTTTGGACATATAGGGTCCTTTAGGTATCATATCAGTTCAGACAATCTGGCCTCTTTTCAGGTCTATTTCATAGATGGTTTAGTCAATGTTCTTAGAACATTGACATAAAAATCTATAGCTGAAATAAAATAATGGTGAATCCAGGTTTAGAACCTGGGGTTCTGTTTCTTCAGTTGTATTCTTTATTAGAGTCTATCATACCTCAGTTAGGAACAGGCTAAAAAATCCCTACTTTTTTAATTAAATAATCCAATTAACTAATTATCCCCCCCCCAAAAGGGATCAGCTGGAATATCTTTCTTTGGATATAGTCTAATATATCAGGATTTCTTGTAGGTATTGCTGCCATACTTGAAAACACTTTTTCCTCCCCTCCATTATGCAGAGATGACTTCGTCCAGATTGGAAAGGGAACAACCAATAACACCTGCATCATCCGCACCGTCAATGTTGGACTGACTCTGCTTGCTGTATGGGACATGGAGCATACTGGCCTCTCAGATTATGTACCTCTGCCTGTCCAGCAGGTCATCTCTCCAGAACTAACTGAGACTGTGGTAGTAGGCGATGTCCTTTGTTTGAGCACTGTCCTGATAAGCCCAGATGGTAAGGCTTACCCAAGATACCTCTGTTACAAATTCTCATTTCTGACTTGGTGAATGTTTCTACTACTTAGTAACTGTGAGGATTGGGAAGCAGCATAATATAGGGGAAAATTCACTAACTGGAGTGAGGGGACTAGGTTCAAATCTCACTTCTAATAGTTCTTACTCATGTGATGTTGGGCAAATCACTCACCTGGGTTTCAGTTTCCTCCTTTGTAGCGTGGTGGGGTTGACATGAATTTCACATTTAAGAAATGTTCCAGAGTTTTCAGTGGGGCTAGGCCAGAAGAAAGGCACCTAAAGCCTCTAACAAAGAGAGATCTCCTTCCCAGGTCTCTCAGGAACATGGAGCTCTTCAGCCAACAATATTCTCCAAGTTGACCCCAAGACTGGTGTGGCCGTGGCCAGAGACTCTGGAGCTGTGACTCTTTATTATGAAATTGCTGGTCTTCTCAAAACATATAAGGAGGTAAGGCTCTGAGATAGGGGCTCCCAGATCTGCCTTTCCACCTTGTAGTATTTTTACCTCAAATTATTGCAGGTGGATGTAGAGAAGGGAAAAGATGGACTGAAGAAAGATTGAAAGTCAAATTCTGTTGAAGGTTCTTCCATTTTAAAATGAGCTTGCCATCTAAAGATTTTGGTAGTGGAGCTGGAAATCAAAAATTGATAGATTATTGCTGCCAAGTCACAAACCAACCTAGAATCACTGCTGTTGGAAATCTGCTGAGAAGCCATCAAGGGCTAGGAGGGGCTGGGGGTAGGATATTCAAGATATTCTCCCGATGCAAAAACTTCTCTTGTAAGTCACCTTCTGAATCTTCCAAGAGGTGAACAAAGTCATTTTCTCTTTCCTTACTATTTATCTGCAAACCAGAATGAATCAATGGAAAGTGCCTGGTCTGTATCCAGATGCATCTCATTTTTATAGTGAGCGTGTGCTGTATTAAATAAGAAAGTTTAACCTAATAGTTTGCATATTTAGCTTGGCTTCCGTGAGACAGCAACTTAATTCCCTTTCTGCAGCATAAGAAATTCAGGTGCTGAACAACTTCTGATTAATAGAGCTGTGATTGTGTGAAAGAATTGCCAGTGTTTGCATGGAAGATCTAAAATAATTCAGATGCTTTTTTGGGAAAACAGCCCCACAAATTGACCTCTACTCAGTTCAGGTCCTTATTAATAGCAACCAAAGGGATGACACTGTTGTTTTGAAATATTTGTGATCTGTCTTTAGAAGTAACAGGGCCCACTCTGTTTTGGGGATGCAGCCTTTTGCATACTTCATGAACGCTCTGTCTTATTTCAAATTATGGTAATAATGGTAATAAAATAAGATGATCTTTTCTTCCCTTTGTTGAAAACCAATTTACCAAACTGAATAAACATCACTTTTATGAGAAACTAGGAGACCCATGATTCCTGGTGAAAATCAATTTCCACCTTACAGAAAGTTGTCCTGCTTTAATTTCTGCTTGTTTGACGTGGCCTTCAGAGGGCAAGGTGGATTTTGCAGTAGTCAATTGTGTGGCTTGGTGTTGAGGTCTTTGCTTTTTTGGTTTATTCTCCAGGTCTGGATTAGTACCCCTCAAAGGATTGTGGCCACCTATGTCAGCGGCATCCCAACCAACTTTCAAGGTATCACTGCTTCCAAAGTAATAGTTGTAACTGGAGAAAGAACCACCAATCTGAGAGGTAATGCTCATGCTAATGAATAACATTTCTATGTGGTGCCATCATGTTTATATAGCATTTTTCTTGCAATAACCCTGAGAGTTGTATAATGCAAGTCATGCTATCCCCATTTCGGGGGGAGAAAATTGAGGCTTAGAGAGAAGCATCTTGGATATGGTCACACAGTTAGTAAAGTGATGGATTCCATAAAGTTCTATTAAAGTGGTGGATAGTTGTGATTTTCTAGGAATTCATGTTTTAGTATTATCATTAATAATTAGAATACTCATAACTCATACTTGATTGCAGCTCAGATGTGTTAAGATTGAATGGCATCATTGTATAGTATATAGGACCCTGTATTTGGAATGGTCTAGAAAACCTGGGTTAAAATTTTGATTTAGATATTTAAAAGTTGTTTGACTCTGTGAAGATTACTTGATCTCTTGATGTCTCAGTCTTATTAGCTGTTGGATTTGATGGACTTCTTATCTAAGGTTTCTTCCAGCCCTGAATTTGTGATTTGATGAACCTTGTAATGGGAGGGTTTTTATCAGTTGTTTTCAAATGAGAAAACTGAGACTCCAGACCCCAAGAGGCAGAACTCAGATATCTCCTGACCCTATTGACAAAGAGAATGAGAGAGAGAACTTGGAGAATTCATCTAACTTTCTGCTAGCTTTGGTTCTCCTTTTTGGATTAATTGGATATTATGTTTCATGTGGAAACTTGGCAGGATATTTGTATACCAAGTGGATAGGATGAAATTTGTCACTTTTGAACAAAAGATGCATTTCAATCTCACAGCTGCTAAAGGAAAGCTCTTTCTTGCAATAGATGGTTCTGGAAATAAACCAACAAGCTTCTAGCAACTTTTGATTTTTATAATTAACTTTTTTTTAAAGTGACTCTACCACCACTAAACCTGTTCTCTCTTGCCGATCACCAACCTTGACAACAACTGGAAAAAATACTGTTGTCAAAGTCACTTAACTGGTAAAATTAAATATCATCATTCTTGTTCTGATTAATGAACCAGACTTTATTGTATCACTGTGGCCTTTTTTTTCTTCAACATAGTATAAGTGCATGACATTTGGTTGTTGTTGAAATGATATTTAGTGTATTATTGGAGAACTATTGTCCTATTGGTGTCCAGAAATAAATTCTCCCTCTTTCTGGATGACAGAAAAAAAAGAATGCATTACTGGAGCTCATTGAACAGCCTCATGCATGAGGTACAAGATCTAGAATGATGCTGAAATTATCAGTGATTCAGTCTGACCTACACACCTGACAGCAATTTAATCCCTTCCTTTCATAAACTCTGCTATCATTATAGAACTTTCAGTAATACTGTTGCTCACCCTTGTTATAATAAGACTTGCTTAAATTTGGAATCACAACTTCTGATTAATAGAGCTGTGATAGTGTATACCCTTTGATCCAGAAATACTACTACTGGGTCTATGCCCTGAAGAGATTATAAAAAGGGTAAAAACATCACTTGTACAAAAATATTCATAGCAGCCCTGTTTGTAGTGGCAAAGAATTGGAAATTGAGGGAATGTCTATTAATTGGGGAATGGCTTAATAAACTGTAGTATATGTATGTGATGGAACACTATTGTTCTATTAGAAACCAGGAGGGATGGGAATTCAGGGAATCCTGGAGGGATTTGCATGAACTGATGCTGAGTGAGATGACCAGAACTAGAAGAACATTGTACACCCTAACAGCAACATGGGGGTGATGATCAACCTTGATGGACTCGCTCATTCCATCAGTGCAACAATCCGGGACAATTTTAGAATATCTGCAATGGAGAATACCATCTGTATCCAGAGAAAG
The DNA here is from genome assembly GCF_037893015.1 of Macrotis lagotis. NCBI lineage: Eukaryota > Metazoa > Chordata > Mammalia > Peramelemorphia > Peramelidae > Macrotis > Macrotis lagotis. Next base: position 131,738,592 of record NC_133665.1, read on the forward strand.
AATTGTGGAGTTTGAACAGAGACCAAAGACTATTACCTTTAATTTTTTAAAAAGTTACCTTATTATATAATTTTTCTATCTCTTATACTTTATTTTTTTTCCTTAAGGATATGATTTCTCTCTCATCACATTCAACTTTGATCAGTCTATACCATGGAAACAATGTAAAGACTAACAGATTGCCTGCTGTGGGGGTGGGGAGAGGGAAGCAAGAATGGGGGAAAAATTGTAAAATTCAAAATAAATAAATAAATGAATTCTAAAAAATAAGACTTGCTTAGAAAACATTTGGAGACAAGAGAATGTAGTAGCTATAGAGCCAATTGGCCTTGGAGCCAGAAAAAAAAAACATCTTTGTCACATACTAGCTGTGTGCCCCTGGCCCTGTCACTTAACCACATGGGGCTTAGGCAACTTTCTAAGACTCTTAGGCAGTGATTCTCAAAGTGTGTGGTCCTGAGATCCTTTCAGGAAGTCTGAGAGATCAAAATTATTTTCAAAATATTACTAAAATATTCTAATACAATAAATGACTGATTATAGCTTACATGAACAAAATCTCTTTGGAGTTCTCTGTAATTTTTAAGAGTTTAAAGGTTTAAAGAGTTTATAGTAAGAGCATTTCTGTAAAATTAATCAATTGTAAAAGATATAATAACTCTGATCAATACACTGACCTTCCACAATTCCAAAGGATACATGATAAAAAAAAAATACTCTCTACCTTCAGAGGAAAGACTGAGGAACTCAAAGTGCAGATTGAAGCATATTTTTCTTTTTTTTCTAGAACATGGCTAATGTGGAAATTTATTTTCATGACTTCTTTTTGTAGTAGATATTGTTTCTTGCCTTTCAAAGGGTGAAGGAGGGTGAGAAGGGGAAGAAAGAGTCTGGAACTGAAAATAAAAGGGGTCTGAGACCAAAAAGTTAGGATTGCTACTTTAAAATGTAAAAAAAGTGCTGATCTACATTAGGAGACCTGAGGTCCTATCCTGTCCTTATCTAGAAAACAGTATGAGCTTGGAATGGGGAGAAGTGGATGTAGATAAAGAAAGAGTTAGCCCACAAGTCTGAGAATGCATGGAGGGAGACTGCCAGCATCAGAGCTATTCTTGTCTCCTTCTCATACTCCAACTTGTTGTCTCTAGGAGAATGCTCACCAGTCCAGGTGGAAACCATTGTTGAACTTCACCCTGAAACCCTCATCAGCTGTCAGCTCCAGTTCAACCAGGAAGTATTCGATTTTCCAGCATATGACATTTTCACTACAGAACCTGGATTTGATGCATCTCTAGGTAAACTTGCCAAACTCTGAACATTGACATTGTCACTGGCAGTAGTTATAATTTGAGGAAATATCAAGACATGGGACTTCTTGTTCACAGAAACCATCTACCCAAATAGGTCTATATTTCTGATAATTCAACCTGAGGAAATTCATGTTGGCACTTGGGTTCATGGCTCAGTGCTGCTGCCATAGGGAATTTATTTTTCTTAAAATGTCTGATACTCTGTCATCTTTAGCATTGCTATTGTGGTGATTCTGAGGAATTAGTCTGAGAACTCTTGCTGTGATTCTCCAAAATACCTTGGTTTAGAGGGGTACCTAGTGGCAGCAGACATTGCATAAATGCTACCAGCTTGCTTAGAGAAGATCTGGGATCTGCCTAGTGACATCTGAATCCTAGATGACCAGTAAGGAAAAAGTTGACTCTTGCTGAGTCACAAGCAAACTCTGAGAACTCAGCAAGGTCAGGGTCTAGCTCCTAGAAAGTCTAGGTATGGAAATGTACCTGGCAGCTGGCTGCTTCTCCCTTCCATCACTGTGCCTCAGCTGGCAGAAGATACAGATCTTTAACAACACTGGCAACTGGACAGAAGTCATTTTGACATAAACTTTTATTTCTCAGTGGTTTTCCTGATTGCCAAGGACTTTATCATATTTACCCAGCAGCTAACATCAAGTCTGGCAGACAGTAAGCTACCCATCAAATATCATGGCACTAAATGAATTAATTCAGAAATTATTAAGTGGCTACTTTGTGCTGAGCCTTAAGGGTGATACAGATGTCTACGACATACTCTGGATCCTCAAGGAGAATTAAAATCCGGGAAAGGTACTAAGACAATTATACAGATAATTAGTGAATCCAAATACAAGTGCAAAAAGTGTTCTCGAGATGCAGAGATCATTTCCAATTTGAATGGATTAGAGAGAGGATATCCTAGGTAAAGTGGCATCTGATCTAGGCTTTATAAAACAGGTAGACTTTCATTAAGTAGAGACTGGGAAACAGTCTAGATGGTCAAAAACATGAAGATAGCATGTACTCATAGAACAGGGTGTAGATTCCTTTTGGCCAGAGTGTATGTGTAACATTTTATCCCAGCAGAGGATAATGATGAAATGTCCTATCTACCTCCTGTCTGAGAGGTAAGGGACTCAAGGTTTTGAGTCCTGATAGGATGCAGTGGAAATAAAGGAGTGGATATAAATGGAGGTAGGAATGCTGGGAATTGGTGATTAATTGGGCATGATGACAAGATAGCAGCCAGTCAGTAAACAAGCATTTATTAAGCACCAGCTCCTGTCTATGCCAGAGAACTGTGCTGATCAAAAATGTCATCATAGGAGAGGGAGAAGGATTGGATCTGTGTTTTCTCAGTCTAGAGAATTACCATGTGAGAAAACTTCCATCTACCAAAGCCATTTGACATTCTCTTAGAGAGTTGCCTAGAATCACTTAACCAGTCAGAAATGCTGCAATAGATGACAAGACTTATCACCACTGAAGGTGCCAGGGATTCAAACCTGGTGTGTCTAACCATTTAGCGTGTGCTGCATATAAGGTCTGAAACTCTCATTGCTCCAGGCCAGTACACCTGTTCCATCATGATGCACAGGCTGACTGACAAGCAGCTCAAACACCTCAGCATGAGGAAGACAGCTCTTATGGTGACAGCTTCACTCCAAGACAGCCATTTCTCTGGAGAACAGATCAGTGCTGAAGTACCCTTCAACCCTGGACTTTATGCTGACCAAACAGAAATCATCTTAAGTAACCACTATATGAGCTCAGAGGTCAAAATATTTGGAGCCATGGAGATTCTTGAGAATCTTGAGGTGAGTGGGTTTTGGTTTTCTGCTGTTCTTTTGTTTTCTTTTGTTTTTAAGAGTGAATTTCTAATTTTAGGCAAGTGTAGGGAATTTTAGAATATTTAATTAATGTCAATCAAAATCCCACACTTGATTTTTACATATGTCTGTTGTGAAATTTTTGATGTATAATTTATAATAAAAGACATCTCCCCATATCTTCCCATAAAAAGTTGATCAAAAATACATAATAGAGTATTTGCAACTGACATGACAGTACATGGAACTGTTTTTCTACTTTACCATTTCTCAGCTGAACAGAATTATATATGCTTTACTGATCTGGATCAATATTCCCCATTACATATGGCCTGAATTTTGTTTGCACCAGCATTGTCTTCACTTATATAGTCATGGTGGATAATTGTTTTTTGGGAATTGCTTTCTTTTCTCTGCATCAAGTCATACAAATCTTCTATTTCTTTAAATTCTTCACATCCAGTCTAACTTTTAGCACAAAATAATGTGACATTACAATTACATATCATAACTTGTTCAGTTATTTTTGGAATATGCAAATCTGTACAGATTGTTCTGAGACCAAATTTTTCAAAATATGCTAAGAAGAACCTTTGTAATAGTCAATTTATTGAATTTCTTGAGTAGCTACTCAATAAACCACCAAAAGACTCTGCATAGACACAAAGGAAGGAAAAGAGGCATGTTGTAGTATTCTTGAATGTCATTATTATTATGATTGGTACATGCATATGCATGTCATATGTAACATGTACATATGCATGCATACTTATATGAATTATGTAGTGCTTTATTGTTTGGAAAGGACTTTCCTCATAGCAGCTCCCAAGAGGTTGTTATAGCATCAGCACTATTTATCCTTATTTCACAGTGGGAGGTTCATCAAGATAAAGTGACTTACCCATAGCCACACGGGGAAGAGAAGGGAACGAGCATTTGCTCACATCTAATAACAAGATAAAGTATTTCCTTAAATGGTTCTTAGTAGTTAGTCTTTTAAATCTTTTTATTTTCTCAATTTTTTTTTTTTTTTTTTTTGGTTCTGTGTTCGAGGTTTGGAGGTAGGGCTAAAGGGGAAGAACCAGGTCTTTGCTGGATAAAGCGGTATCCCACTCCACACACACACACACACACACACACACACACTGCATACTGCATACTGCATACCACACCACACACATACACCCTACACTGCATACCGCATACCCCACCCTCCTCACACATACACCCCAATCTGGAAGGGAAGACAGTAGACCTGCCTATTCCACGGATCACCCTACATAAGTATGCAGATCATTTCTCTTCTCATCCAGATTGCTTAAGATAAGGGATGCCTTGATCAAAGAAGATTTTTCTATCCAGGGACCACTAATTAATGCAGAAGACTTTAGACACATTATCTCATTTAATCCCTGTGAGGTATGTGATGCTTAATATTTCAAGCATCCCTGATTTTAGTGATCTGGATCCTTTCCCCCACCACATGTATTATAGAGGTTGATCTCCTTGAACAATTTATCCCCCTGCTGTAGTTTGCAATCATCCCAAGTATGAGTCTCTCTCACGAAAAGGAACACAGTAGGGCAACTTGGTGGTGCAGTGGATAAAGCACCGGCCCTGGAGTCAGGAGTACCTAGGTTCAAATCTGTTATCAGACACTTAATAATTACCTAGCTGTGTGGCCTTGGGCAAGCTACTTAACCCCATTTGCCTTGCAAAAACCTTAAAAAAAAAAAAAGGAACACAGTTGAGGCAGCTAAGTGGCACAGTGGATAGAACACTGGTCCTGAAGTCAAGAGAACCTGAGTTCAAATGTGACCTCAGATACTTGACAATTACCCTAACTATGTGACCTTGGGCAAGTCACTTAATCCCATTGTCTTGCCGGGGATAAAAAAGAAAGAAAAGAAAAGGAACACAGTTTGCAATGCTGGACATACAGTAGATAGTTAAGAAACATTGAATGACTAAATGAATTTTCTTGAAGGAATTATTCTGGGGGAGTTCATATAAATTTTGTCTTGTTTAAAATAGTTCTTTATTATATTAGACCATAATAAGATTGCCTAGGAGAAAAATATCTGAATACAAACAATAAAAATTGACAACACTACACTCCTCCCCAAAACACACACACACACACACACACACACACACACACACACACACACACACACACAAGTTTATCCCTATCACTAAGTCTGACATATTCTTTACATTGAGAAACGTCTTCCAATCAAAGTGATTCTTAAGCATGGGATCCAAAAAAAAAAACCCTGGAAGAAGTCAGGAGACCTGTGTTCTAATGGCAACTCTATCCATCTATCCATCCACTTGACATGTGATATGACAGGCACTCTGGGCAAAGTTGGAAAATCCTTCCCCTGTCTACTTTTCCTCAGGGTTTGTTTTAAGGATAAAATGGGATCATATGTGTAAAAATACTGTAACAATAACTTGTTAATTAACTGTGGGGGAGGAAGGGTTATGGTATATCAGGTGATAGAGGGGAAGAATTTTGAATGTGGAAGTCAAAAAAGCTGGGTGGAAGGCCCACATCTGTTTCCTTATTCACTGGATTACAATAGGTAAGACCCTTTAGGTCTCTGGACTTTTTTTTTCCTCATTACCCTCCATCTTGGTGAAGTCTTTCCCTGGCCACCACTCCCTAAAAGAATGTATAGTTCATCTCCTTAGAAGTCAGCCTCCCAGAGGACAGACAGATTTTCTTTTATCTGATAGAAAACAAACATTTAATACATTTCATTCATGCATCTTAGCAATTTTGGGAGGAAACAGATTTTATAAATGGCGAAAGCATTAATCAATACCTGCTATAACTATTGATATTGTTGTTGATTTGAGGAGTCAGTTTAGCCTGGTCTTTTGATGTTATAGGTAAGGTTCTCCTCAGGAAGAACTTCCTGCATAAATAAAGATTAGCTCCTTCTCTACAGTTTCAGTTTTAGCATAGTGAAGTTAAACTCAAATAGAAACTCTCGAAAAATCCCTACTGGCCCATGTTGTCCCAGAAAACCACATATTAACATTATCTATCTTCTGTTGTATTTTTCTTTATTTTACTGGATATTTCCCAGTTGCCTATCAGTCTAGCTTGAATTGTACTTTGGAGTTTTTCTGAATGCATTCAGCTTGCTGTCTTCTGTTTAACACTTCTCTCTTGTTTAATTTCTTTTTCTGAGATAGGGTTGTTTAGGTATTTAATCTCTTCATTTAACCTGGGCAACATATTTTTGTAAATATTCATCCATTTCACTTAGATTGTCAAATTTGTTGGCATAGAGTTGGGCAAAATAATTTCAAATTATTACTTTAATTTCCTCCTCATTGGTGGTAAGTTCACCTTTTTCATTTATGATACTAGCAATTTGGTTTTCTTTTTTTTAATCAAATTGACCAGAAATTTATCAATTTTATTGATTTTTTCATAAAACCAACTTTTGGTTTTATTTATTAATTCAATAGTTTTTTGCTTTTGATTTTATTAATTTCTCCTTTAATTTTTAGAATTTCTAATTTGGTATTTAATTGGGGATTTTTAATTTGTTCTTTCTCTAATTTTTTTAGTTGCATATTTAGTTCATTGATTTCCTCTTTCTCTAATTTATTCATGTAAGCATTTAAAGATATAATATATCCCCTGAGAGCCACTTTGAGTGAATTCCATAGGTTTTGGTATGTTGTTTCATTATTGTCATTATCTAGGATAAAATGATTAATTCTTTCAATAATTTGTTTATTGGTCCACTCATTCTTTAAAATGAGGTTATTCAGTTTCCAATTAGTTCTGGGTCTATATCTCCTTGGCCCAATATTGCATATGACTTATTGCATTGTGATCTGAGAAAGATGTATTCACTGTTTCTGCCTTTCTGCAGTTGATCATTAGGTTTTTATGCCCTGGTATATGGTCAATTTCTGCATAAATTTCATGTACTGCAGAGAAAAAGGTATATTGCTTTCTATCCCCATTCAATTTCCTCCATAAGTCTACCATATCTAGTTTTTCCTAGCAATGTGTTTACCTCCTTAATTTCTTTCTTGTTTATTTTATGATTTGATTTATCTAGATCTGAGAGCGGGAGGTTGAGGTTTCCCACTAGTAGAGTTTTGCTGTCTTTGTCTTCCTGTAGATCTTTCAGCTTCTCCTCTAAGAATTTGGATGCTATTCCATTGGGTGCATATATATTCAGTATTGAAATAACTATTGTCCATGGTACCTTTTAGGAGGATAAAGTTTCCTTCCTTATCTCTTTTAAAGCTATCTTATTTTGCAGTTGCTTTGTCTGAGAATAAGGATTGCTACCCCTGCTTTTTTTTCACTTCAGCTGAAGCAAAATATATTTTTGCTCCAACCTTTTACCTTTACTCTATATGTATTTCTCTGTTTCAAATGAATTTCTTGTAAGCAGCAGATTGTAGGAGTCTGGTTTTTTAATCCACTCTGCTATTCACTTAAGTTTTAAGGGAGAGTTCATCCCATTCACATTCAAAGTTATGATTACTAATTCTTTATTGCCCTCCATGCTATCTTCCCTCTGTCTCTATTTTCCCCTTCCCCCCCTTTATCTGTATTCCCCCAGTATTTTGTTTCTGAATTCTACCTCCTTCAGTGTAACATTTCTCTCTTAAGATAATTAAGCTGGGGTTCTGAGAGCTAATGGAAGTTGACCAGGCTTACCTGGCCCAATATGTTTCAGTTGCAGTTTGAATCTGTATCATTCTTACTCTGAGCCCAGCTAACTATTTCTTGTGCCATACTTGTCATTTCTATATGTTAGTATTGTTATTAATTAAAATGGTGATGATAAGAAGTATCCTGAACTTTTTATTGGATGGAAAAAATACAAGCATCTGATTATCTTCACCAAACAAGTGTAACTTAACAAAACCTCAACCTGGAATATCAGGTCGCCATTTTATGCCTTTCAAGATATATGTTTTTCCCCAAGAAAAGCTTTTCTTTTCCTAGATAAAATCTGGATCACCAGCCGTAGTTGCTTTTGTGAAGGAGAAATCATATGGATTGCCCAGCTTTGTCACCTACACCATCAGCATCTCTGATCCAATGGTCCTCAGCCAACGATCCTCATCTACCACACTGACTATTTCCAGCCCCATGACGGACCAATCCATCACTCTCCCAGTCACCATGGTCTATATGACTGATAGGCGAGGCCCTGGCCAGCGTAAGTGCATTCCATAACTTTGTGACCCTTGGAGACTAGATAGTTGCTTAATTTATATTGCATAAAGGTGGTGATTGAGGGGAAGGGAGGTGAAGCTTAAAGATTTTCAGGAATAATTTTGATTTAGAAGTCAGTTAGATTAGTCTGAGATAGGAGGATGCCAGGTACAATGTCCCTTCCTTCCCCCAGTGCAAAAAAAAAAAGGAATTGCTTTCTTCCTCACTAAAGATTTCTTTCCTTTTTCAGCCAGTTGTGGTTGCCCAAAGGTGCCAATTTTTCCCTACTATGGCTTAATTTTTCATGAATCTAACCCAGGACTTCAGGTTTTCAAAATAGCTTTGCATTTCTAGACTGTGGTGACAGCCTCAGTGGCAGTTCCATCTATCCTCAGCTATATCACTGACAGGCACATTCAGAGCGCACATGGCTTCCCATTTGTAATCTGAACAAATCAAGGGATTCAAATGAGGCACGTTTACCCAAAGGAGATAGTTGTGAGCCCAGGGCAGGGAAAGAAGGCTTGTTTGAGTAGATTAAGGTGCTGGAACACTATTTATAACTTGTACAACTACAAAGATTTCTTTTCCAATTGATTCCACAGAAGGAGCCAGCCTATTCCAACACTTTCTTGACTCCTATCAGGTCATGTTCTTCACGCTTTTTGCACTGCTGGCAGGGACAGCTATTATGATCATAGGTAAAATATATTTATATGTTTCTCAACTTGTATGTCATTTATGTTACCCAATCTATATAAACTGTTGCATGTCTTTCAGTTTACCATGCAGTTTTCTCACCCAAAGAGCACAATACTCACCCTGCCTTTACCCCAAGAACCAGCCCTTCACATAGTCCTAACAGTAAGTAGTTCCTGGGTAAGTTTGATAAATGGGAAGAAAAAAAGTATGGTAGTGTGGACATTGCCACGGGAAGAATGACCACAAAGGAGACAAGATCTATTCTCCAACAGCTCTGGCACCTTCCTCATTGCTGTGCAACTAAATTCTACCTTTAGCAACACACACACACACACACATTTAGTTATGTGCACATATATCACTTGCTGTTCCAAGAGAAAAACAGCACCTATTTTCTCAAATCGCTAAATAATGCCCTTGGATTTGAGCTGGAAGAAATTTCAAGGGTCATCTGGTCAAAAAGGTCACCTAGCCAACATTCAATATTCATCCAGCATCTAGTTAAGCACCTCCTGCATGCAGAGCATTATGCTGGGTACAGGGGAGATATACAGTTTAGATAAGCTATGATGCCTGCCCTCAGACAGTTTATAATCTACTGGGTCTACGTGGCACCAACACAGAAGACTGCTATATCATATTTAACATCAAAATACAATAGTCACATAACAAAGGTCTTAGGGGAAGGACCTTCACAACTGGAAGCCTTTCTAGAAAAGGTGATATTTGTATTGGGCTTTAACGTATGAGCAAGAATTTAATAAGTGAAGAGAGAAGGGGCCCTCCTGACCCAGAAGAAAAGTAAAGACAGAACGATGAAGTCAGGAAAGCATAGAGTATGTTGGGGATCAGAGAGCAATCAGTCTGGCCAAAGAAAATGTCCTTGACTGTTAAAGATCCCCAAATACAAAAAAGTACCAGAAACAGCTTAACACAGCTTATCTACACTGCTAATGAGGGATTTGAAAATGTACAAATTTAGTTTTCTTTATTAAAAATTTGTCATCTTAAACCTCACCATGATTAAGAAATTGGCTTAACAGCTTACCTTGGTCAATGCTTTTTTTTTTATTTTGGGGTTGGGTTTGTTTGGTTTGGGGGTTGGTTTGAGGGTTTTCTACATGAAAGGGAATAGTGGAACCTAGAGGTATAATTGTAATGCTAAATGTTTCCAGACATCCTGACTTTGATTGAAAGCAACTAAAAGAAGGGAAGCTGAGAATTAAGACTAGTCATTTAAATAAAGACGACAGAATATTTGGAAGTGGAGGTTTTTCTTTAAGTATCAATTACAGACTTCACTTAGTAGAGTCACTGAGGTACTCACTGATTCTTTGAAAACATAACCAGAAGTATTTTGTTTTAAAATAATAATAATAATCACCTATATTTGTTACCCTAAAATACTTTATATACATTATCTCATTTGAACTTCAACAAAAGAAATAAATACCATTATTGCTACTTTACATATAAGGCAACAAAGGCTATGAAAAACTTAAGTGACTCGTCCAAAGTCACACAGCTATTAAGTGTTTGAGGAGGGATTTAAACTAGAGACTTCCTAAGTCCACAATACTCTCTCCATAATACTAGATTTCCACTCCATCTTAGTGGACTGATTCCCTCAAACAGTGTGCAAGGGCTCTTAATATCCTCTAGTGAAATGCTACTAACTATTACTTTTGGTGCTATCCAAACCTCTCCCGACATCTGTCTCCTTATTTCTTTTGCCATCCCTCTGAATATATCCTTCCACTCTGATTTATATTTTCTGTACCATGTCTGTATGTAATTGTTTGCATGTATTCTGCCCCATTGGACTGATAGTTCCTTGAGAGCAGGGATTGGGGGTTGTGTGTGTGTATGTGTGTGTGTTTGTTTTGCCTTTCTTTGTATTCCTTATAAAGATTTGTTGACTGACTGACTTCAGTGAACCCAAGTCATTTGGAAGATGAAAGGGGAGAACTAGTTGAACCTTTCTGATCAATGCAAACTTGATAAGAATCCTTGAAAAATAAATGTGAAAGACAAAAAAATGAAAAATATTAATGGATCTGGTGAACTCTGAGAGCTTTCATGGGATAGGACAATTCAGAAATGGTGCAAAAGGAAGCTTCTGAGCACACCCTGAAGGCTATCATGATCGGTGGTTATATTTAAGCCAGCCTTTCTGGAAGACTTGCTTGGAGACGTGTATCTCATGCACTCAAGGTGCTCCATGGCACTGCCCGAGTCTCATGAGGAACATTAAATGTTTGCAGAAGAGCCTTTCTGAGAATCATTCTTAAACAAATTGACAAAATGCTTGACAATGCCAGTAAACATTGAAGCCCCAACATAGCCACATGTAGGTTCTTTTCCCCTGGGAAGGCCTACTTACCAGCTTGAAACAAAATTAAATCTTGTTCAACTCTCTGGCATCTTTCCAGCATGGTATAATACAAAGGCAATTAGAAACCAAGAAACCTGGAGTCTCATCCCAACTCTGCCACTAGTTCTGTGTGACCTTGAGCAAGTTACTTCCCTTCTGTGGGCCTCAGTTTCTCCCTCTCTAAAATGAGGGAATAGCTCAGAGCTTTTGACCTTTGTGTCATGGTTCCCTGATGAATATGGGTCCCTTCTTAGAACAATGTTTTTAAGTGTAAAATAAAACACATAGGATTTACTAAAAAAAATAAATAAATTGAAAATGTTATCAAATATTTTCAAGAAGCAAGTTCATACACACCAGGTTAAGAATCCCTGGGCTAGATGATCTCAAGAAAAGCCCCTGCAGTACTAATAATCAGATGATTCTAAATGACAATGTTTCTAAAGTTCAGGGAGAAAGGTTCTCTTTCATTGTGTCTGTGGACTGGAGAACATTATTCTTAGTAGGTAGTTAATGAATTCAGACTTCATTGACCAGCCATGAATTGGGCCCATTAGCTCCAGAACACTGCAATACTAAACCACAGCCAAAATCTAGACAGGGAGGTCAAGAGAAGAGAGCCATGGAATTGCAAACTGGAAGATCTGGAAGGAATCTTAGAGACCATCTATTCCAACCTCTCTTAGATTTATTCAACCTATTTATTAACCATTTATTAAGCAACCACTATTTATTAAGTAAGCTACTAAGACAAGTTCTCCTAGCACTATGCTCAGGACTTTACATATAGGAATCTGATGACTAGAACAGGAAAGTGACTGCCCCAATTCCCACAGCAAGTTAGAGATAGAACTGGGAAAGGTACCTAGATCTCCTGACTCCTGGTCTGGTTTGCCTGAATAGGCAAATCTTATACTATTTGAAATTAGCAACACTGGGGGAAACCATCTCAGAATCTTCTTTGAGTATGAGACTACATGATACGAAGTTATGTCCTATTAGACTTAATAAAATAAATGAAGTCTAAGATAATGATATCACATTTTTTTTATTTACATGAGCTAAATTTCCGTGAACATATACTATCTGGCCATTTCATCATGTCATAAATTCATGAGGTCATGGAGGAATGTGAGGGAAATCATCTGATTATAAAAATAATGATCCAGGAAAAGCTCTATTAGTGAAAACAATTTTCAACAACTGATTTCCTTCAACCTCTGTGTTCCTGTGTATGGTCAGCTGCTGCAGCAAGTCACTCCTCCTCTTTTTATCCTAGGTTTTGTTGCTCTCCCTCCGATACCTTTCAGCACTCTGCCCCACAATCGAAAAACCAGTCCACCCTCCAGGCTCTGGAGCCCTGATTACGCTTCCCATTAAAGTCGGATGAAAGAAGCTGGCCCCAGAGAAGACAACCATTCGAAGAAAACACAGAAAGAATTTAGTGCCTTTAATATTAATCAGATAAATGTATCACACTGGAGACATCCCGATGAGATTGGAGTAAATCTCAGGTTGGATCTAATATGTCAGGATTTGATAGTTCTGTGTTTTAACCCTTGCTTTTTAGCTTCCTTTTTTAAAAAATGCATAGTTCTTTTCCATATTCCCATAGGTTCTTAAAGTCTTAGAAACTCTCTGTATCAGTCTTTGGTTTTAGGCACAGGTTGCTCAGGGTTCCTGGATGATGCTCCTTTTTTTTCCCCTCGTGTCACTAAAATTGTGCTATTTCACATGCTTGGGGCAGTAAGAGGCTTCATTTAAAGTCTGGTAGAGAAAGCAAAAATATCTAATGTGGTAGGGCATGCATCTTGCAGAAGGAACTTTTTTGCATTTCATTTTCTCCCTGTGAAAACTACTTCCCCCTTAGCAAGGTTGCTAAGTAAGAGAAGTAGTGAAATGGAAAAAAAAATGTGAATATCCTATGTTCTGAAGGCCTCAGTTTTCTTTTTGAGTCTCAGGAATGCACTGCCCTCTTGGGTGCTCTCAATATTTTAGCCTTACAATGTGACTCAGAATGATTATCATTTGGAAATGGGCATTTCTTTTCCTTTGCAAATGTGAATAGAGTCTGTCTTCTGTGTTTAAAAAGGGAAAAAAAATAAGTATTAATGTGACCACTGTTATCTTCAGCCCTGTGTCGCAGGCATCTCATGCTAGAAATAACTTAGTTGGTGTCTTCTTAGTACAAGGATGGTGCTTTCATTATTCAGGAAACACTTAGATCAGAAGGATGGCCTGTGTTTAGGGCTTTTTTCCTTTAACTTAAGTTGCTGTTTTGTCCAGTTGAAGCACAAAGTTGTAGTTGTATTTTTTTTATTTCACTCAGCCATCCAAGTACCTCAGCAGACCTTGAGCCTCTGCCTTTCTCCACTGTAAAAAGATGACCATCCTTTTTCTGGGAGCCTCTGGCTAATTACTGGGATTTGCTGGTCTCCCTTCAATGTGCACTGAACTCTTCTAGATCAGGGGACAGGAGGAGGAGGAGTAGGGGAGCGGGGCAATTTGTTTCAGGCCAGAGAAGCCCCTTGGGGAGAAGACAATGGCTGGAAAGCCTGAGGGAATGGGGGGAGATTGAGAAAGGGTTAGGGACCTTGGTGGGGTATGGGGAAGACAACCCCAGCAATAAATTCAGAACCCCATTCAGAAGCTAGAAATGTTAATTTGATCCTGGAAGAAATTTCCTTCTTAGTTATTGACATAAAGCACTCAGAAATATAACTACTCATCCTTGAGACTGTGAGTTTTTAAAATATGACTATGTTTGTCTTTGTCCATAGAGTGATGACCACCGACTGAGTGGGCAGAGGCCCTTCTAAAAGTAGATTTTTTTTTCTCAGAATGTGACCACACCATGGTCAGAAAATCCACTTATCCTTTTCCAGTAGAGAAGGTACCAAATATGGAGATGTTCTTTTAGGTCCCCTTTAGAACTATGGATTTATATAATGATGGTCTCTGTGACACTCTCTGTTGTCTTTCTTAAATATATATATATATATATATATATATATATATATATATATATAGTAATTAATTAACCATTGAGAAGGCAGTATGATGTCACCCTCTTCCTTCAAAGTTGGGTTAAATAATTTATTTTCCATTGCATAAGGAAGGAAGAATTGTGCCTTGTGTACTAAATGATCTTGAAACTGACAATTTGGATGTAAATATGAGCATTTCTACTTGCTTTATTGAATAAAGCTGGATTAAAGATTCTTTAATCAGGTGTGATCCTTACTGACTCTTTATTATGGACTGCACTTAACAGAGAGCCAAAGTGCAAAGATCATATCGGTCCATCAGAAGGCATTTATTAAATGTCTGCCATGTCTCAGGTCCTGTGCTAAACACTGAGGAGATAAATTCATATTCTACTATCATAGAAGGTTGGGGCTGAAAGCAATTCTACAGACTGGGAAATTCAACTCTTAATCTTTCAGGTCACACCACCAGGACCGGAGAAATTGTGATTTGTCTAAATTGCAAAAGGTAGCCAAGAATGGCACTCAGATCCAGGCTCAGGTTGTCGGTCTTCCTAGCTAACATTCATTCTGTGAGACCATGTTGTCATCTCTAACTTGCTTTGCCTATTACTTTGGGAGCATTTCTGAAGCTATTAAAGAAGAGCTAAGCATTACATTCATTACCAACCAAATTTCCACTCTTGTTATTCAATCATTTTTCTATCATGTCCAACTCTTTGTGACCCTATTTTCTTGCAGAGATACTGGAGTGGTTGGCCATTTCCTTCAGCTACTCATTTTATGGCTGAGGAGACTAAGGCAAATAGGGTTAAATTACTTGTCTGGGAGTCAAATATCTGGTAAGTGTCTGAGGCCAGATTTGAACTCAGGGAGATGAGATTTCCTGATTCTAGTCTGTGCACCCAATCCAATGCATCACCTGTCTTGCCCTATCCTCACCAAAGGCATGATGAGTGGAAGTCAGTAAATGAGTCTCCTTTCCAAAACAGCTACCAAGTAATCATCAGCTTTCCTAAAGACCTCACTTGAAGAAGAGCCAGAGATATCTTGGAGTTAGCCTGAAGAGCCAATTATTAATTTTTCAGTGTGAGCATTTAAACTTTAAAAATTGACAAAAGTCTACATTTTATTGTTTTGCCAGTTGTTCAGACTTCAGAAAACAATTGGGGGAAAAAGTGTTATATATACAAAATAACTCACTTAGCTAGTACTTTATGTTTCTAAAGATTGTGTAGGCTTGCAAGTCATAGCACTAATCATCAAGGATTAAGAGCCTACAATGTGCTAGGGACTGAAGATCCAAGTTTAAAGAGGGAATTGATACTATCAGATGAGACTATTAGCTCAGTGAATGGTAGATACCAACCAAATTTCCATTTTATTCTCATTATTCAGTCATTTTTCATCATGTCTAACTCTTTGTGACCCTATATGGGATTTTCTTGGCTTATTCATATGCTTTTGCTTCCCTAATAGAAATGATTATACATTCTAATGGGAAGGAACAAATTCTTATATAAATATATTCATTATAAAACTAAAGTTAATAAATATTCAAAATAGTTAATTATAAGGTAATATGAGAGGGATGTGCTAGCAGTTGAATCAGGAAAAACTTCATGAAAATGATGTTGACTGGGCTAAATCTTAAATGGAGAGGAAGACTGAGGCAGAGGCAAAGAGGCAATTCTGGAATGAGGAATGGTCAACCACAACTGCCTCCACAGGACTGAAAGTCTCCTCCCAGAGGGCAATGGAAAGGGACTTGGAGTGATGATTGTGAATAGGTTACAACCCATCTTAAACAAATCAGGGATAAATTGGAGTAAAGGATGTTTTCAAAGAAATGAACAGGAAAAAGATGGATGAGTCAAATGGGAAAATGAAGGATAACCACTGGACCATCTGTGTGATATAATTAGTGTCTTCCCAATTGTCAGGAGAAAAAAAGGAAGGCTTCTAGTCCTTTGGATGCACCCCCAGTGGAAAGCCAAAATTAGCTGTGAACAAGCAGAAATGGATGGGCTGACATCTGCCTCTCCTCATGTTGAGATCACAAATCCCTTTGGGGTACTTAAGGAAGGAAGAAGAAGAAGAGAGGGAGAGGTGGAGGAAGTAAGAAGAAAATGGAGGGAAGGGTAGAAGAAGGAAGGGATGGAAGGGAGGGAAAGATGGAAAAAGGAAGAATGGAAAGGGGAAACGGTGGAAGATGGGAGTGGGGAGGAAGAAGCAAGCATTTATGAAGGACCTGTGCTAAGCCATTTGCAAATATCTCATTTGAGATAACCTCAGAAGAGCTAGGTATTGTAATTAATTTTATTTTATTTTATAGTTGAGACAACTGAAGCAAGCAGAGGTTAGTAACTTGACCAAGGTCACACAGCTAATAACTGTCTGATAAAGGATTTGAATTCATGTCTTTCTGATTCTAGACCCGCCTCCAAATGTGAAATGAAAGAACAAATCCAGGAAATCAGTCACTTTAATATTAAGTACTTATGTTCCTGGCAGTATGCATACTAAATGAAACAGATAAAATGAAAAAGTAAAGCTTGTCTGCCTTTAAAAAGTTTTCATATTGATGGTTTCTCTCTTCATTCTCCCTCTCCCTCACCCTCACCAAGTTTTAACCAAGCAGGCCCTATCAAGGTGGTAAAATAAACAGCACTGGCCCTTTAGAGAAGCTTCATCTTCCAGAATTCAAATCTGACCTCAGATAATTACTGGTTTGTGTGACTCTGAGCAAGTCACCTAACCTGTTTGCCTCCATTTCCTCAATTATAAAATGATGTTCATAAAAGCACCTACTTCACAGGGTTGTAGTGAGGATCAAAAGAGAATATCTGTAAGACACTTGGTACAATATCTGGGGTATAGTAAACCCTAAATAAATGCTGATTTCCTCTGCCTTCCTATATTAGAACCGGTCAGTTCTCCCCACTGCAGATCAGCAAAATTGGGAGTCATCCAGCTTCCAAGGAATTCAAGTGAGGGGAAGAACCAAGGAGCCAAAGAAAGGTTCTGCCGCCCTTGCCCTGCTCTTTACCCAGGTGTAGGAAGAATAAGACCTTCCTGACAGTCTATCCAATGCCCTCCCTGCCATCATTCAAGATGCCACCTTGCCCAGCCTATCTTGGTTTCCATGGGAGGGATGTAACATAGCTGGTTGTAAAAACATGTAATAACCACTTTCAAAGGTGCTAG
This sequence comes from Macrotis lagotis, assembly GCF_037893015.1. Classification (NCBI taxonomy): domain Eukaryota; kingdom Metazoa; phylum Chordata; class Mammalia; order Peramelemorphia; family Peramelidae; genus Macrotis; species Macrotis lagotis. Next base: position 131,756,204 of record NC_133665.1, read on the forward strand.
CGCATGAAATAAAGAGCAACTCTACCCTTTGGCTAATTGATTGCATAGACACTGCCTCAGAAAAGTGCTGTGGGGGACATTTAAAAAAAACTGCTTTTGGGAGAGAGGTCAATGGAGTTAATCTGCTTAACATTTAAGAGGGACTTTAGAGTCAAGAATTTAGATCCCATGTTGCCATTTCCTAGGTGACCCTCTGTTCAATGTAATATGTAGCATGACAATTCTATTGTTCTGATCAACTTGTAATCCTATGTCTTTGGCAACTGAGTTAGTTTGGTGCCCTATCGCAAGAAGTACAGACAGCCTCAGCATCCTTAAATCTAGCTTAAGTTTTCAAAGATAATATAACCATGATGCACTGAAGGTGTAAGAGAGACTGTCAATAGCAGCATGAAGAGTTATGCTGTACTCTCTGGGCAAGATGCCCAAGACAGGGTACATCCAGGGCAAAGATATGGCAATAGGAGATGAAGCATTGTGTTTGAGGAACAAGGAGGATAGTATGACTGATGATAGGATGACAGTATAGAGTGTATCAATGAGAGAGAAGTATAGAGTAGTAAGAAGACACCAGGTTGGGGAGAACTTTCAGATGCCAAAGAACTTTATACTTGATTTGATATTTTAAAGATGCAACAAGGGTGAAGTGGACAGAGCCCTGGACTTGGAATAAGGAAGACTAGAGTTTAAATCCAGTCTTAGATATACCTGTGTGACCCAGCTGCCTAAACTTTATTTACCTTAGTTTCCTTCTAAGTAAAACAAAGGGGATTGGCTTGGTGACCTCCAAGGTCCTTCCAACTCTAAATCTATGATCCTGCCATGCTGTCTTCCTAGAGGTAATAGGGAGTCATCAGAATTTTTAAGAGGAGTGGCATGGTAGGTATATATATATATACTTGATGTAAATTATTTTGGCAATGCTAAGTGGAGGATGGGTTGGTGTAGGGCATGGTTTAAGTCAGGAAGACCAAATAAGAAGCTATTATGGTTTGTAGACCTGAGGAGGGTTTGTGAGTGTGAATGAAGGGAAGGCAATGTGTGTGGGAGAGAGATTGCAGAGTCAGATTTTGGCAATTCTTTGAATACTGGACAGTTAGGTGGGACCATAATGCACAGAGTTTCAGATCAGGAGTCAGGAAGACTTGCTCCCTGAGTTTAAATCTGGTCTCAGACTCTGACAGTGTCACTTCTCCCTTTATTTCAGTTTACTCATCTGTAAAATGAGTAGGAGAAGGAAATGGCAAATATTCACCATCTTTGCCAAGATAAAACCAAATGGGGTCATGAAGAATCCAATATGACTGAATACATTCAGCTATAGAATGTGAGCAAGAGTGAGATGTCAAGTATGAATAGTTTCATGTAAGAAGTCGAGTAACTGCTCCCCTAGGTTTGATGGTGGACATGGAGGTCCTTCAAGAGGATTCATCTCCTCCAGGTAAACCAAAATGCTCTCTGGGTTGGCAAGAAGGCATATTCACTGGTACAATTCTGCTGTAGGCCCTGAAATAACAATTGGGTGGTCTTTTGGGAAGGATCATGCTTTAATATGCTTTTCTAATCAATAGATTGTAAGCTCCTTGAGGGCAGGGATTATTTCATTTTTATCTTTATAGATAACATAGTGGATAAAGTACTGGACTGTAATTAAAAAGACCTGAATTCAAATCGTACCTCAGACACTGGTGTTACTTAACTGCTGTCTGCCTCAGTTTCATTCATTGTAAAATGGGAATAATGACAGCAAACAGCAGGTACTGAATAATTGGCTCACTCTTTTCCTCCTTTTCCTTTCCCCTTTGAAGCTAGTTAAATAATGCACAAATCACCAGAGGTACACTTATACAACAAGATACAAAGACACATGTATTCATGTTTCATCAGCCTCTCACGCCAAACCTGGTTCTTGGGCCTGAGAAATAAAGCTGTTTGAGTGATTGTTCTAGGAAATTCAGCCTTTTTCCAAACTGTGGTTGATTCTTTGTGGCCCCAACATTGAAAGTTCCCACTGTTTGATTTTAGAGAGCAAAAGTAACTGGGACCTTTTTCAAATGCACTGATCTAAGACAAGCAAGTCCCAGGCCTACTAAACTGTCTATATTTTCTTTTCACTTTTTTGTTTTTGCTTTTTTTTTTTTAGGGTAATAGGATTAAGTGACTTTCCTAAGGCCACACAGCTAGTAAGTATCAAGTGTCTGAGGCCACATTGAACTCGGATCCCCCTGACTCCAGGGGAAGTGCTCTATCCACTGCCCCCTCTATATTTTCTATGTATGGGTTTTCTTGCATGTAGTCTCCCCCATGAGAATGGGAGCTCCTTGAGATTTGGCAACATGTATTGCTTTTCTTTGCATCCTCAGCACAATGTAAGCATGTAAGAAATGACCAATTGCCTGACCTTGGAATCTGTCTAGGATCTACCAATAAATAAATTGACCTTTCCTCCTAGATCAACTGGGAGGGCTCTCTCTCTCTCTCTCTCTCTCTCTCTCTCCACACAGTACACTCTGGCTAGGAATATTGTACACATGATGATGATGTTTGCCCATGTTAGACCATGACAGAAAAGTGATGCCATGACATGCATGTGAATTGGATATTGGGGGGGGGGTGCTGTCTTAAATCACCAGCTTCACTTTCTCCTCTGGAGATAATTTGAGTCCAATAGCCAGATATAAATCAGGATGACTGGAAATGGCTCTGGATGTGAGGGAATCAGGTTAAATGACTTGCCAAGGTCACACAGCTAATAAGTGCCAATTATAGGAGGATTTGAACTCAGGTCCTCCTGATTCTAGGGCTGGTACTCTATCCATTGCACCACATAGTTGACCCTAGAATTTGCACAAATGAAGATATTAATAGGTGAATCAGCCTGAAGGTTTTGCCAATTTACTACCCTTTTTCCCCCACACAACCTCCTTTATGAGTAAGGTCCCTAAAGCCATATGCTTTTCCTCCCTTTTCCCCTCACATAGTGCATTGCTCAGGCAAATTAATCCAAGTGCCCTCATTCAAACAAAAAGTCACGCATTCCCATTTCTAGAAACCAGAGATTAAACATGGCACCAGACTTACCAAACCCTCCTTATTTTGTGTGGTCCCTCCCATATGAGACAAACTGAGAGGGGTTGACCCTGACTTCTGGTCAGAGCTTGCTGATCAGGGTGCTTTTCATCCCTAGTACTCATGGAAGTAGTGGTCAGATTATTCTCTCCTACTCTCATCTCTCATGCTGGTAAGTTTAACTAGTCTTGTGAGGGGTTCAAAGCTTGGATGGGCATCTTGGCCTTATCTACTCTCAAGTCCAGGATACAGTACCTTGTTCTTTGTTTTTTGTTTTGTTTTTGCAAGGCAATGAGGTTGAGACTTGCCCAAGGTCACACGGCTAGGAAATTATTTAGTGTCTGAGGGTGAATTTGAACTCGGGTCCTCCTGACTCCAAGGCCAGTGCTCTATCCACTGAGCCATCTAATTGCCCCGTGAGTGGTTCTTGATTGGAGGACTTCATTGTGAATTTCCTGAGCTTTCTCCTTGAACTCTAAGCAACTTCTTATGGACAAATTGAACTTGACTGAAATCTCTACATCATTGTTCAAAGCAGAGATCTCTCTATGTTTACTGTAAGATTTTATTGCCTCCATTACATTTTCCACCAATATCCATCCAGCTCCTATCACAAAACACAACCAAAACAATCAACAATACATGCAAAAAGATATCAAAAATTTTAAATTCACTTGGTTATAGGGAACCAAGGAATTGTATCTTCCTGTACCTAGAATTCATGTGCATTATCCCAATGTGCTTCTTACCCTTAGAAGGCTTTTTAAATGGGGTGAAGATGTCAGCCAGACTTGGAATGGAGATGGTTAAGTGATAGAATAATCAAGGGAGAGGTGAACAAGTCACTTATCATCTGCCTCAAATTCCTCAATTATAAAATGGAGATTATAATGGCTTCCATTTCACAGGTTGATTGTAAGAATCACAATATAACAATATACATAAAGCACTTTGCAAACCTTAAAATGCAATATAAATTTTAGTTGTGTTATTCAGACACAACTCCCAAAGTGGAAACTCCCTTCATTGTTGCAGCTCTGCAGTTTGTCTTTAACTTAACCATCTAAAGAGAATTGTTTGGGTCACCAAACCTACTATCCAGTAGGGATCAGAGGTAGGACTTGAACCCAGGACCCCCAGATTCCAAGTCTACCACACTGATTTAAGAGACTACCTCCTATGTATGACAACACAGTCTGTTCCCTGAATTCTTAGTCTTCGCCCCTAGGAAGTTAGTTCAGTTTTACATTTCTAAGACTAAAAACACAACCTCATACCAATTACATCTAACTACAGCATCTAAAATGCAAACCACTATAGCATTTCATAGATCAGCCAATGGTGGTACATACATATAAAGGAAAGAAACATGTATTAAACATCTAATATATGCTTAGGTTCTATACTAAGTTGATTTACAAATATGATCCCATTTGATCCTCCTAACAACTCTCTCAGAAAGGCACTATCATGATTCACATTTTTTTTACAGATGAGAAAAATAGAGGCAAATAGAGGAAGTATCTGAGACTGGATTTGAACCCAGATCTTCTTGACTCCAGGTCCAACATTCTATCTATTGTGCTTTCTAGGTGCCTACAAAAGAGGATGCTATGATACTTTCACTTATGAGCTCTAGCAGCTATTCAGGTCAACTGGTTCTGAAGCAAAGGAATATATGCAACAATTCCAGAAAGCCAACCCTTCCCAGGAATACAATTTGAGTTTTAAAATTACACACACACACACACACACACACACACACACACACACACACACACACATTTGATGTTAGAAATCTTAGACTCAAGGAAAGCAAACAGCATTGGAACGCACACACACACACACACACACACACACACACATTTGATGTTAGAAATCTTAGACTCAAGGAAAGCAAACAGCATTGGAACCTTTTTCAAAAGCACTGGTCCAGGACAAACTGGTACCAAGCATTTTTTGAATATACCAATGTTGTTGCTGAGTTGTTTCAGTCACGTCTGATTCTTTGTTACCCCTTTCTTGGCTAAGATATTAGAGTAATTTGCCATTTCTTTCTCCAGCTCATTTTACAGATGAGGAAACTGAAGTAAACAAGGTTAAATGACTCAACCCAGACAGTTAAGTGTCTGAGACCATACTTGAACTCAGGTCTTCTTAACTGCAGGCCTGGCATTCTATTTACTGTGCCACCACCTAGTTTCTCCTTTGAATATACCAGTCATAGGTAAACAAGTTAAAAGATACATTTGAAGGGGCGGCTAGGTGGCATAGTGGATAAAGGAGTACCTGGGTTCAAATCCAATCTCAAACACTTAATAATTACCTAGCTGTGTGGCCTTGGGCAAGCCACTTAACCCCATTTGCCTTTCAAAAACCTAAAAAAAAAGATGCATTTGAAACTGCTAGAGTCTCTTTGGTGACAGGCTTCAAGGGCAGTAATTAAGGATTCAGCATCAGTCATTCTAGTTCTTTCTATCTGTCCTCCTAAGGAAAGGTGATTTGCCTGAACAGACAGCATCAAATAGATAGTGAAGGAGAACATTTTCGTAAGACCTAAATCAATAGAGAGCAAGTTTGGAGAAGATATTGTGCAAAGAGCATTTAACTATTAGTCAAATGACTTGGATCTAGTCCCAACTTTGTTCCAAACTATGAATGGAATCCTGGGTAAAACATTTCTCTCATATGGACCTTATTTTGCCAACTTGTTAAGTAAAGACATTATATGATCTCTAAGGTTCCTTCTAGCTCTGACTTTCCACAGTATCGGGTCTTTCCAAGTGGGAAAGATTTGGCATTTGATCTTAGTTATATGTTATGTATCGTCCAAGGATGAGCCAAGATAAGGTCAGAGAAGCTCACCATTAAAATGTTGACCACAAGGTAATTATTTCTTCAGTCATGGTAATCATTTATAAGATTTAAAGTAAAAATTCTTAAACTGAAGTCCAATGGTTCCATGAGCAGATTTGGGGAGACTTGTATGTCTGGATGCAAGAAAAAAATTACATCTTTAAATTTTTCTAAATTTATATTTTTACTAAATTTTTTATTTAGATTATTTTAATTTATGGAATAAAGCAAACTTTTCCATAACACATTTAACATTTCCTTTACATATTTAAAAACACTATTCTGAGGTGTCACCAACTTGCCAAAGGAGTCCATGACATACACAGACACAGACACAGACACAGACACAGACACACACACACACACACACACACACACACACATACACACACACACAAGGTTAAGAACTTCTGATTTTTAAGAATCTTAGCTTCTACCTGTGGAAAGATAACTCACAGGTTTCAAGGTAAAATACATAGAGATGAACCTAGTCCAATTCCATCATGGCAAGAAGGGTACCTGTGTCATGTTTATTGGGATGGTCTCTCTTTATGAAGGCAGGGAAGCGAACCTTAGAATATGGTTGGCCCAGGGGAGTAGGGCTTGATTTAGCTGCTTGACTTCCTTGCCCCACTGACACATAAAGGACTCACCAGCAACAGAATTGGTGCTCTGAATCTTTTAGCAGAATACCCACCGCCCTTCAGAGAATCTTCCTTGGACAAGTGCTACACTAGTGAGTGCAGAGGTAGCATGTTTTATTTTAATTTAACTAAAAATTGTATTCTTTTTAATCCTAGCACAAGTAGAATTATATCTCTTGCATTCCTGGTCCCCAAGCACCTCATTGTCTTCAAGTCCTGACCCTGAATCATTGGACTAGCCCACATGGGCCTGGAGCAGAATACCCTTCATGTTATAGATGAAGAAAAGGAGACAGGAGAGACTAAGTGATTTAGTGGAAGTCACATAGATAGTCAGTGGCAAAACTGGGGTATGAACCCATGTCCTCTGACTCCAAACCCTGCTAAATTTTCCCACGGCCCCAAATTCTCAGGCTCCTCAAATTGCAGATACTTAAAATAAGTCCTGTTTATAAGGCACTAGGAAGGAAATCATTTTGTTGATTTAATGATGGGTTAGGAGGAATTATAAATGTGCAACACAGAAACCTCTTTTTATAATCATAAAACCCTAGAATGGAAAGTGCTTTGAATAGTTAAAAAGCACTATGCAAATGCAAGGTATTATTCTTCATGATCAAGCAAATTGCTAGTCTGGCTTCCAGAAGGAGAATAAGAACGGAATATTTGCTAGTTAAGAAGTAGCAGGCAGAAAAAAGGAGCAGAGCTAACTCTCAACAAGCCAATGTGCCTCTCTCGGTTTTATAAAAGCTTTTCTTCCAACAACCCTGTGAGGCAGGAAGTATAAGTATTATCTTGCCTAGTTTATTAACAGGCAACTGTATAGCACTTTGAAGCTTACAATGTGCTTTATATACATGAATTCATTTGATCCTCATAGTAACCCTGTGAGAAGTAGAGAATAGATGCAAAGATGAATGAAAGCATGGATGAATGGCTAGGGTGAGGGAAGAAGGGAAGGAGGGAGAATGCAAATGGAGGGAGGAATGGAAAAAAAAAGCTTTTTATAAATACTATCTGCCAAACCCTAGGGATGCAAATAAATAAAAGCAAAAAGGACAATCCCTGACTTCCAGGGCTCACGATCCAATAGGGTAGGAGACACAGAGCAGGAAAAATGGTACGTAAGACACATTTTGGACAAAGAAGTCAGCAGAATGGTGATTGGTGCCATGAGGCAATTGACTAACATCTGAAATAGGGAATAACTCTAAATAGGGAGGTATAGTCATATTTTGCCAGGAAAGAAAATGGGATGAGAGGCTAAGGGACATATGCCAACAATCACACAACTATTAAGTGTCAAAGGTGGTGAATGACAGTATTGCAGATACTTTGAGAATAGGGATTATTTCATTCTTTGTATTTGTATCTCCAGGACCTGGATATTGTTTTATCAAAAATGCAGATTTGTATCTCTAGTGCCTGGCACATGTAGATATTTAGCAAAGGACAGTTGGTTGATTGGTTGAAAGTAAGAAGTTTTAACTTCTTTTTTGAAGCGGGGGTTGTTGTGAGCTGTCTGTGAAGAAGATAATATTGTGGGTAGTTAAAAAATAAAGCCCTTCACCAACTGATAATGGTCAAAGGCAGTTTTCAAAAGAAGAAATAAAAGCTATCTATAGCCATATGAAAAAATGCTCTTAATCATTATTGATTAAAGAAATACAAATTAAAACAGTTCTGAGGTACCACCTCACACCTATCAAATTGGCCAATATTGCAGAAAATGAAAAATTTGGGATACTAATACAGAGTGGGTGAATTAGTTCAATCATTCTGGAGAACAATTTGGAAATGTGATCAAAGGTATGGAAAAATATTTGTGCCCGTCGATGCAGTAATGCCACTACTACATCTGTATTCCAAAGAGATAAAAAAAAGGAAAAGAATCTATATACACAAAATTATTTATAGTAACTTTTTGTGCCAAGGAATCGGAAATCGTAATGATATAGCATTATAAAAATGACAGGTAGGATGGTTTCTAGAAAATCTGAGAATATTTCTGCAGAGTGGTGTGAGCAGAATCAGGAGAACATTATACACAATAACAGCAATATTGTAACAATGAACAACTGTGAATGAATTAGCTTCACTGATCAATTAATGATCCAAGACAATTCCAAAGGACCCATGATGAAAAGTGTTACCTACCATCAGAGAGAAAATTGAAATCTGCTTGTAGTTTGAAGCATGTTTTTTTCACTTTCTTTACTTTTCTTGCTTTTGTGCAACATGAATAATATGGAATATGTTTTACATGATTTCACATTTATAATTGATATCATTTTTCTTGCTTTTCAATGGATGAAAGACAGGAGAGAGGGGAGGAATTCAAAATGCAGTATTTTAAAATGAATGTTAAGAATAAATACATATAATTTATAAAATTAAAAAATGGGAACTCCCTACCCCCCCTCTAAGAGCAGCAAGGAAGGAAGGAGGGAAAGGAAGGAAGGAAGGAAGGAAGGAAGGAAGGAAGGAAGGAAGGAAGGAAGGAAGGAAGGAAGGAAGGAGGGAAGGAAGAAGAAAAAGTTCTTATAATATTCATGAATGGAGGCAAGGTTAATTCAATCTTTGGATAAACTTCTCTTGGTTCAGAGGAAGAGTGCAGTTTCAACAAGTGAAATAGAGTATTTTGCAACATTCTCAGAAACATAAATCAGGTTGGGAATGAAAAGAGGTGGGAAGAGGAGAGATGATGGGTTCTTTTAGGTTTTTTTTTTTTTTTGCAAGGCAAATGGGGTTAAGTGAATTGCCCAAGGCCATACAGCTAGGTAATTATTAAGTGTCTGAGACCGGATTTGAACCCAGGTACTCCTGACTCCGGGGCCGGTGCTTTATCCACTGCACCACCTAGCCACCCGAGATGATGTTTTAAGTTCCATTCTAAGTCTTGCCATCAAGTCACTGTCCAAACTCAAGATGTTGCAATACAGCTAGGGGGCAGGTCTGGACCTACCTGGATAAACTGGCCTATACAAACTGGTGGGACTATTAACTCTCAACCTCAAACAAATAGGATTAGTCTCCTGCCAATGTGAAAACTTTTGGCCTTCTTTGTCATTCTACTGTATAATCTTCATGAAAACAGAGACTGTATTATTAACTCTTGTACAGACCCAGTCTCTAACATAGTGTACACAGTAGGTACTTAGTAAAAGGTTGAAATGTTGAATCAAAATCAATTTCTTTGAATTAATGATTTTTAGTGTCTTGTTTACAAGGACAGGTAAGTGAAGGGGAAGGCTGGAATGATCTTTTTTCCCATTTGTTAGCCTTAGAGAAGACCATAAAGTTTTCCCATTTAGGCTGTGGCTTCTATCTGCAGATAGACAGTTTCTGAACATTGTGCAAAGCATGTCCATTATTCAAGTATGTGTGATATTGTCAGATAGCTACTCCCTTCTCTGATACACAACTTTTGCTTGCCTTAATGAATAGTTTTCTTAGTAATTGGAGCTGAGTTAAAAATAACTAAGGACAAATCTGGTCAGGTAGGTCTTCCTTAGATGGCAGACATCTTTGGGTCCATGCTCAGAGATATAACTTGGGCAGAATGACTGGGGCTTTGCTACAAAGATGCTGGAGTTTAGAGGGAGGTGGACAGCACTTTAATTCCTTTAACAGGGAAAAAATATTTGGGTTGGGCACTGTTAGCAGGAGTAATTCATTCAAAAGGGAAGGGAACAAATGATCTACTTCCCTTCTTCAGATTGCATCATCCCTTCTCCTCTCTAGCCAGCCCCACTTTGCTCTTCTCCCCATAGCATCCTTCTGGTGTCTTGTAGTCTCCATTCATGAGGGTCAAAGTCCTTGGGTCTCACTTTCCCCCAAGTGGCCTTGAGTTCCAAGGTTCCGGATCTCTCCCTAGGATTCTCTTTCACTGTCACAAAATACACACACACACACACACACACACACACACACACACACACACACACACACATACACACACTGAATTTCTCTTAAAAGATTGATTTAAGAATGCTTTTGCTGCCACCTGCAATGGGATGTATTTTGAGATATTTGCTCTGGGTTCTATAATTGCTAGTTATAACTCTGCTCTTGCCACAAGCCTTTCTAGCAGAGGCTGTATTATATAAAATGCACAATATGTACAGGACCATTGCTTCTATCCATAAGCTCATATGTAATATTAGATGTAGCAGTGCTGTGAGAACTATGCAGTCTATACAGATGTCAGGTGGTACCCACAGTTATTGCTCTAATTATAGCTCTTATCAAGATGTGATTATATATCTGTGCCTTCACTGAAAGATTCATGCATGTGTGTGTGTGTGAGAGAGAGAGAGAGAGAGAGAGAGACAGACAGATAGACAGAAAGTCAGAGAGAGGGGAGAGAGAGAGAGGGAGAGAGAGAGAGAGAGAGAGAGAGAGAGAGAGAGGAAGGAAGTACATTTAATAAATATTTGTTAAATTAAATTGTACAAAATTGGAAACAAAGGCAGCAAATGTCAGAGCTAGGATGCAAAACAGTGTCTTGAAACCAATGGCAGGAAAAAATTCCTCTGACTTCAAGAACAAGCAGGCACCTCCTTGGCTATCTGCATAGGTGACAGATTCAGAAGAATGAGGGACAAATAAGGCCTTGACTGATCAGAGGATTCTTCATGAACAAGGCCCATATATCTACTTTCCAGTTAGTGGTGGAAGGTTCCCTGGTTAAGGTTATAGCTCAAAACCATTGAAGGTAATGATTATGAAGGAGATGTTGATGGGAGCCGCACAACAACATTGGGGAAAGAAGCAATGAATTTGGTATTAGAGGATGTTAGTGATATTTATGAACTTTAGGAGTTTCTTTAACTATCTGGGCATCTCATTCACCAAGTCCTTCCCAATTCACAATTCTTAGATACCCAGAGCTCTGGGTTTTCTTTGGATTGTTTTTCCCACTACAAATACCAACTCTTTGACTTTCAAATATATCCCCTTTATAACATTTGACTAATATTGGATGGAGACAATCTTTGGGGGTGGGGTGTTCGTTTTGAGGAAAGATAACCCTTTTATGTTATATATATATTCACTTTTCTTGATTAGTGTATCAAAAGCATTTGTTATACCACTTGTAAAATGATGTCAAAGTCAGATATGATTACATATACTTGTAATCCTTGCCACAGGGGAGGTGAAGACTGGTGGATCAATAAAGCTTTGGAGTTCTGAACTGTACTAAAACTTAAGTCTATGAGTTTTACATTGTCTGAAACGAATATAGTAAGTCTCCAACATTGAAGTGTGGGGGGAAATAGAGTGGGAGGGTAGAGCTGTAAGGACAACTAAGGGGCACAATCAGGCCTTGATTGGAAATACAGCAGACCAAAGTTACCTTGTCAGTCAGTATTGGCAAAAGGAAAGAAGGAAGAAGTAAAGAAAGGAAGGAAAGAGGAAGAAAAAGGCAGGAAGGAAAGAAGGGAGAAAGGAAGGAAGGAAAGGAGAGCTGGAGAGAAGGAAAGAAAAGATCTTGAGCATAAGCTGATAAATTAACAGGGAAAATATTAATAATAGAAAGGAAGTTGACTTTCAGATCAGGTTAAAAAAATCCCAATATCTAAAAATAAATATTACAAGTCAAAGGAAAATTAATCAACACTTGATGGATCCCCAACAGAGCATGGAACCATGACAAGATGTTGCTGAATGATAACTGAAGATCAACTGAACAGTGTGATCCTATAAAGATCTCAAGAAAGCCAAAACTCAGAATAAGCTGAAGTTTTGATAAATGTTATGATAGTAATAATGGGTTTTAAAATTTTCTTGAAGATGAGGGAAGATCAAAGAAGAAATAGTTTTCTTGTTGGTGGATGGGCTGATGCTTATACTGAAAAAGGGAAGGCTGAATTACTCAACTTTTATTTTATTTGTTTTTTTCTACCAAGTCAATCAACAAACATTTATTAATTCCTTAGTATATATTGGATATTGTGCTGAGCTTCAGAGATACAAAGAAACACAGAAATATGGTTCTTGCCCTCAAGGAGCTCACATTCTAAAGGGGAAGACCACATGAAAACAATTAAGCAACAGTGTGATGTGGCAGCTAAAAAAGTTAATGAGATTTTAGGCTACATTAAGAGAGACAGAATTTCCTCAGGTATTTTTAAAAATTTTATTTATGGCAATGGGGTTAATGACTTGCCCAAGGTCACACAGCTAGGCAGTTATGAAGTATCTGAGGTCAAATTTGAACTTAGGCACTCCCAACTCCAGGACCGGTGCTCTATCCACTGCACCACCTAGCTTCCCCTAAACAATTGCATTCCGTTCCGGTTGCTACAGTTTTGGAAAGATACTTATAATCTGGTGAGTATATCAAAGACAACTGAGCTGGTGAAGGGCCTTGAGCTATAGGAGAACCAGTTGAAGGAACTAAAAATGGTTAATCTAGAGAAGATAACAACCAAAGAGAATATGATAGATTTCATTAAGGACTTGAAAGACTGTCAAACACAAATGGGATTAGATTTTTCAGTTGTATCTCACACCATTTATTACAAAAAAGGTCAAAATGGGTAAATGATTCAGAAATGAAGGAAGATATCAAGCAAATTATGGGAGCATGGAATAGTTTCCCTGACAGATCTATGAATAGGGGATTAATGTATTATCAAAAAAGGGGTAATGAGCATTATCAGATGTAAAATGGATAATTTTGATTACATTAAATTTAAAAAGTTTAGCACAAATAAAACTAAATCAATCAAGATTAGAAGGAAAGCAAAAAATTGGAAGAGGATAAGGGTATTTTTTAATATTGTTTCTCTGATAAAGGCCTCATGACTCAAATGTATAAAAAACTGAGTCAAATTTATAAGAATATGAGTTATTCTCCTATTGATCAATGGTTAGAGGCAGTGTTCAAATAAAGAAATCAAAGCATTTATATAGTCAGAAAAATGCTCTAAGTCACATTGATCATAGAAATGCAAATCAAAATGACTCAGGTACCTACTCACATCTATTGTCTAAAATGACAGAAAAAGAAAATTATTAAATTGAGTTATTGATGCATTATTAGTGGAGTTGTGAACTGATCCAACTATACTGGAGAGCAATTTGTAATTATGTCCAAAGGGTTATAAGACTGCATGCTCTCAGACCCAGCAATACCAATTCGAGGTCTCTGTCCTGAAGAGATTTAAAAGGGGAGGGGTGGGGTAGGAACTATATTACAAAGATATTTAATATAACAGCTTTTTGAGAGAATATTCATCATTTGGGAAATGGTGAAGAAGTTGCTTATATGATTGTGCTGGAATGTTATTGGGCTATAAGAAATGATGAGCAGAATGACTTCAGAAAAATCTAGAAAGACTTACATGAGCTGGTGCAAAGAGAAGTGAGTAGAACCAGGAGAACATACTATACATTAGCAGCAGTATTTTAATGATGATTAACCATAATGGCTTAGCTTTCTGAAGAATTCATGAAAAATGTTATCTAACTCCAGAGAAAGAATTGATGGAATCCTAATACAGATTGAAATATACTTTTTTACTTTCCTTATTTTTCTTGTGGTTCTGTTATTTTGATCTGTGTTTTCTTTCACAGCATAACTAATATAGAAATGTTTTGCATAATTATACATATATAACCTATCAGATTGCTTGCCTTCTCAATGGGCAAGGAGGGGAGGGAAGGAGAGAGAGAATTTGGGACTCAAAATCTTAAAAAAGAATGTTGAAAATTGTTACTTGTAATTTTAAAAAGTGGGAATAAAAAAGATTTTAAAAATTTTGCAAATACACACATGTATATGAATACATACAAACAAAAAATATTTGCTCTGTCAGACTCTGCAGGGTAGAACCATGAGCAATACGTAAAAAAGAAGAACATTTAGTCAATTTAGGGGGAAGATTCCTAAAAACTAGAGCCTTTTAAAAATCATAATAGACTGCCTCAGGAGTTGATAAGAGATTCCTCTCATTACAGGTCTGTGAGAAAAAGCTAGATATTCACTTTGTCAGGAATGTTTTAGTGAGGATTCTTTTTTCAACATGAAATGTACTGGACCACCCCTGAAGTCCCTTCTAATTAAGAAATTTTTTTGTAATTCTTCAATTCTCCAAATTGGAAGACTCAATTATGAATGAGAAACTGAAATCCAAAATGAATCCAGTTATGGAAATAGAGCAATCCATTCATTCTTCATGTAACTTTTAATAAGTTGAATTCACCAGATCAGGATAAACTCTAAGCTGTGGTACCTAAAAAAACTTTTGGATAGCAGGACTATTGCTAGTGGTCTCTGAGGGACCATGGCAAATGAGAGAGCTATTGCAGGTTTGGAAATAGGCAAATGGTGACCCAGTTTTCATAAAAAGGGATGATTCTTCAAACTATTAATCATTGTTTGACTTTGGTTTTTTTTGGCAAAATTCTCAGATGCATTATTAAAGGATGGTCTGTGTAAGCACTTAGAATGAGAAGTGGTAATCATTAAGAGTCAACATGGGTTAATTAAGAATGCCACTGTAGACTAATCTTTTTTTCCTTTTTTTCTTTTTGACAAGGTTATTAGACTGCTATCATGGGATTGCCATAAAGTGTAATTGCATTTCAATAATGTATTTGATAAAATTTCTATTCACTTGTGGAAAAGATAAAGAGATGTGGACTATGTAATAGTGCAGCTAGATGGATTTGGAAATACCTGAATGATCAACCTCTCCCTTCCACTTTACCAAAAGTCATGAGTATGTCCGTCCAGATACAAGGTTTTACTCTGATGCTTCATTATGGTATAGAGGTGGTTCTGGAATCTGTGAGTAGAATACAGATTCTAGATTCTTCCAACACACCAGCAAGACTTAGGGCCCTATTGATGCAGTTTCTGCTTTTGAAGATCTATACTGAATGAAAATGAAAAGATTCATTATCAAAATGTTGGTACAAAATGACAAATTTAGGTGACTGACAGTTTATGAAACAAAGTAGAATTCAAAATGGCTTGCAGTCTTCTGTGGTCCCTTTTGCTTCTTACGGCAGTAGTAGCAGGAAAGAAGTCATAAGATATATATTTTTTAGATTTCCCAATAACATAAACTAAATTGTTGGTCCTTGGGCAGCTAGGTGGTGCAGTGGATAGAACACTGGCCCTGAAGTCAGGAGGACCTGAGTTCAAATCCAGCCTCAGATACTTAACAATTACCTAGCTATCACTTAACCCCATTGCCTTAAATAAATAAAATTTTTAAAAATTGTGGCCTTATAATTATGAGATACCTAGCCAGTGATGAGAATTTAACATAATACTGGAAAAATGAGTATTATCAATATTTGCACATTTACTGTGAGGGTAGGAAGACAAAGGAAGTTGAAGCTAAATGGAAAGATAATCAATTAACAAGCATTTATTAAATGTTCCCCCGCTCCATCATGAGCCAGGCACTATGTTAAGCCTTGGATAGTTCAGAGGTTCTATTTGGAGAAGTCAATAAAGGAATTGCTGACTTTGGTGTTATTGTATATCAAAAGATAATTAGAAATTTCATTTCATGCAATATTTTGTCATTTCATAATGCAATGCTTTCAAAATTTTTTTTTATTTATTTAAGGCAATGGGGTTAAGTGACTTGCCCAAGGTTACACAGCTAGACAATTAGTATCTGGGACTAGATTTGAACTCAAGTCCTTCCGACTCCAGAACCAGTGCTCTATCCACTGCACCACCTAGCTGCCTTTAATGCAATGCTTTTAAAGTAAATTAGTAAAAAGACTACCTTAAGGTTAAATCTACTCCCATATTTGTTGCAGAATAAAAGATTTAGAAACACTCTAAGGAGTTCAATGTTGTTGTTGTTATTCTGTCATTTCAGTTGTGTCCAACACTTCATGACTCATTTGGGCTACTATAACAAACTATCCTTTTCACCAGTGGCAGTAGAACCACAACAATTGGACTCATTTGGAGTTTTCTTGGTGAAGATACTAGAGTGATTTACTATTCCTTCTCCAACTCACTTTATAGATGAGGAAAGTTACTTGCCCAGGGTCACACAGCTAGCACCTGGCTTTGAATTGAGGAAGATAAGTTTCCTGACTTCATACCTGACACACTCTCCAATGAACTACCTAACTGTCCCAAAGGACTCAAGACAAACTACTCAATTCTAGCAACATACTTCAGTGACTTTAGTACAAATTTGGATATAGGAAAGGATGATCAAAAAATATATTGGTAAATATGATTAAAAAATTAAAAAAAAACCCAAAATCTCAAGTTTGCAGACTACACATCAGTGTATTGCCTATGGCATTATGAAAATTTTCTACAAAAAGGAAAGTTAGGAAGTGCTGAACATGACAAGGACCAAATAGCATTATATAAAATGAAAATTATTTTATCTTTATAGGCAGGAAATGGCAATGTATCAACAAAAGAATCATTCCCAATCGGCTGTAGAACAGTCAGACTATTGATTTTTTATAGCCAAGACTAAAATCAATATTGTTATAAGAAATAATAAAAATGTAAATATATACTATGAGTAATTGAGGCAACTACAACATAATCCTTTTCCACAAAATGTTAAAAGCAAAAAAATTGGAATTAGATACAAGAATAGACATTGACATAGACTCTTACCACTTCTCAAGAAGGATTAACAGATTAAAAAAATCAGTTGTCTCAGGGGAAAAGCTTAAAAGAGTCTAAAAATTTCCTGATAACAAACACTTTTTTCACAAAAACAAAAAATGAGCTAAGAGCAATGCTGTTTTAGATGATAAACTTGTTTGTAAAATCTTATGGAAGAGGATAGTGCAAAATTATGAGCTGTATCATTTCCATAAAACTGCAAGAGGCAGAGGCAGTGGCAGTGGAGGGAAAAAAATAAATTCACAAATACCTTGGCAGAAGACCCAATTAAGCTATATCATGCCAAGAGCATTTAAGGATAAAACTGGAAGGAGGACAACAGATAAAAATGGAAATGATATGTCAGGAATACTATAACAAACTATCCTTTTCATCAGTGGCAGTAGAACCACAACAATTGGACTCTAAGGATATTTATTCCCTTGATGTGCTTGCTGAATAAGGAAATAGAAATGATACTAAAGAAAACAAAGATGGGCACAGCAACTAGACAGACTAATTAAATATAAAAGAGGTCTAGGCTGGACTGTTCTCTGGATATCTAAAAAAAGGGGGAAAATAACACTTGGAAAAATCATGGATAATATTACTATACATGTAGTAATTCAATATGATAGATGATTATAAAATATAATTATGAAAATAAATATGAAATGTAATCATGAAAACATCAATAACTACAGACCCATATGCTCGCTTTCCCACCTCTGTACAATTTTCTATAGCAGGCCACATATGAAAAGTCACACATTTGACTAAAACTACAGAGAGCACAAGAATTCAAGTTCCATCTGTGCTCTGTTTGTTGGTTATAAGAAAACATTTAATATAATAAGAGCAAAATACCATCTTAAAGTGTCTCCTCAAATACAGTGTCTTCAATGAAAATATTCTGATACAAGCTATCTGAAAAATACAGTAATAGAAAACTGATGACCTGTATATCAAGTAAGGTATCAGACAAAGAGACATGTACTTATCAAATGTGTTTGCCATTGTCATGGAAGATGGTGCTCAATTCAGAATCCAAATCAAAGAGAGATTCTCTTTTAGTAATGAGATTATTCAATTATCATTATGATATCAAGATCAGGACCAGTCTCCATCACCATTCAAAAGATCTTGATTTAAATATCCAAATGAGAAAAGTCAAGTGGATAAAGCTTATCTATTGTTGACAGTGATACACAGTTAGATTGAAAATCCATAGCAGGGGCAGCTAGGCGACATGATGGTTAGAGCACCAGCTTTAAAGTCAGGAGAACCTGAGTTCAAATCTGACCTCAGACACTTAATAAATCTCTTGCTGTGTGATCTTGGGCAAGTCACTTAACCCCATTAGCTTGCAAAAACCAAAAAAGAAAATCCATAGCATTAGCTTGAAGAACATATTGAAACTACATCATTAACTGGGTCTAGAATTTAACTGCATAAGCATGAGGCTCATTCTTCTCTAGATTGTAATCCTGACTCTTCTTCTGCCTTAGCTTCTTCCTCTGCCTTGCCACAGAAGCATCTCCACCTTGAAAATGACTTCACTGTTAGGCTTGCACACTGGAAATACCTTCTGTCACTACAGGCTTTCCCTCTGATTGGTTACTTCCTTCCAGAATTTCCATTTTGAGAAGAATCTCTGGGCTAGCTATGTCTTTGTCTCCTTCCATACTACACTCTTCACTCTCCAAACTTGCTCTAACACATCTCATGCCATATATCACAATCTCCTCCCCTTTTCATTTTCCTTTTATGTATTGTCTTCCCCCATTAGAACATAAACTGTTTAAGATTAGGGATTGACTTTTCTTTGACTTAGTACCTAGCACTTACTACTGAATCTGTCCCTTATTAAGCACTTGATAAATGCTTTTTGACTTGACTTGATGTGGATTAGATCAAGAAATTATTTATTAACAACCAAAAGATTCTTCCTTAAACAAAGAGCCATCTCAAAAAATAAAACACCAGTCTGCTTCTATTGATGCTAGCTAAAAAGCTGCAAAACTTGGAATATTAGTCTCCAAAGAATTAAAGTTACAAGGGTCACTAGAATGACTTAAATTGGTGAGATTAGTCTGCGACATATTACCAAATAAGCATTATCTGAGCAAAGCAGAAAAAAAAATAATTTGGTTTTGGTTCAGATCTGTAATGTGAGGGATACAGGGAATTCCAAATGAAAATGCCAATGTAGATCACTACCTGCTCTGCACATTGCCTGCAAGTAATGACAAGATAATTGATTAGTCCAAGGTTAGACAGTCAACATATTTCAAAGGTGGTACTAGAATCCAGGTCTTTCTGGCTCTAAGGCAAGCTTTCTACTCTGCCATGCTGTCTTTCAGTATAAGGTTTTTTGTTGTTGTTTCTTTTGCAAGGCACTGGGGTTAAGTGGCTTGCTCAAGGTCACACAGCTAGATAATTATTAAGTGTCTGAGGTCAGATTTGAACTCAGGTACTCCTGACTCCAGGGTAGGTGCTCTGTCCACTCTGCCATCTAGCTGCCCCTTTCTTTCAGTATAAAAGACATTACCAAAGGTATTTATGACCAAGAAAAGTGGATTGATCATGCAATGGACTCTTTGGATAACTGATGGACATAATGAGCATATGCTCTCTTGATGATAATAATAATGATGATGATCGCATTTATATAGTGCTTTTAGGCTTGCAAAACTCTTGCATATGTTATCTTGGCTCTCACAACAGTCTTGAAAGGTAGGTGATATTATTATGCCCAATTTACACAAAGGAAAATTCAGATAGAGAGGGATTAAGTGACTAGTGATTACATTGTTAATAAGTGTCTAAGATGGGATTTGAACTGGGTACTTCTTGACTTCTTGGTCCAGCACTCCAAGTATCATTGCTCCATGTAACTCCACAGAATCAAGAGAGGCAGAGAATGGTTTTATCATATAGAATGAACATTTCGTGAAAGATTAATGACAACACATAGACAAGAATCAAAGATATAGATAGATGGGTTGCAATATTCATTGATTGAGGGTAAAACCACATTGATCAATTACAGAGCCATCAAATTATTGAAGTCCTCTTGAAAGAAGGTTGTCATTGGGATAATATTTGAGGCTATGCTATTGGCTCTGTTCTGTTCAACACTTTTATGAACGACTTAGATGAATTTACTTAACAAATTTTTGAATGACATGAAGTTAAGAGGCATAGGTAATAGATGACAGAATAGTACTTTTAAAAGGTGCTTCCAGACAGGGATAATCATTAAAAAACAATTTAATATGAATAAATGAAAAGTCCTACAGCTGTGTATAAAAAGAATAACCATCACAGGTGCAGAATGAGAAACGTGTGACTATAGATCAATGGAAGAGGACCTGGGGTTTTAGTGGCATGCAACCTCAATATGAGTAAACTATGTGATCTAGCAAGACCCCCAAAAGTTCCTGTGATCTTGGGCTACATTCATGGAACCCTAATATGTGCTCTTCTGTTTAGATCATATCTGGACCCTTATGCTGACTTCTGAGAAGGATGTTGGCAAACTAGGATCAAAAAGGAAGTGAGGATCTGAGGTAGAATGTCAACTCAGATCCTCAAGGACTGGTGTTCTATGCACTACACCACCCACCTGCCCCAAGGACACTTAATCTTGAACTAAGCAGAACAAAACAAAACAAAACAAAAAGTTCAGGAATGAACATTTTGTGGAGACAATGGATGACTCATGATTTTTCATGCAAATGGAGGACTTTGGGTCTGAAGTATCACATAAAATGTCAGAATTTTTTACTTTGTTGGTCAGTTTTGCTGAATTCCCCTCTCCTCCTTCTCTGTCTCTGTCTCTTTCTTTCTGTCTGTCTGTCTGTCTGTCTGTCTGTCTCTCTCTCTCACACACACACACAAACATACACATACAGACCTCTTTTATTCTTTATTATAATGAAAATTTCTGAAGGAGAGGTAGAAGATATATTCAGAAATGGTGATGTTAAAATAAAAGATAGAAATAAAATAAAATTTTATTTATTTTATTTTGGGGGGGTGGTAAGGCGGTTAAGTGATTTGCCCAAGGTTACACAGCTCGATAATTATTAAAAGCATCTGAGGCTGGATTTGAACTCAGGTCCTCCTGACTCCAGGGTCTGTGCGCTATCCACTGCGGCACCTAGCTGCCCCTGAAATTCTATTTTAAAAAATTTCATTTTATTTAGTTGCATGCCACTAAAATTTTGAAAGGGCTTCAGAGATTATGGGATCCACCCTTCTACTTAACAGTACCCTTAAAAATAATAACGTCATCATCATCTTAAAAACAATCATAACGATGATGATGTTATTATTACTGTTTTTAAGGGTACTATTAAGTAGAAGGATAGATCCCATAATCTCTGAAGCCCTTTCAAACTTTGGAGTTCTATTATTCTAGAACTCTGTTCTATTCATTCTCAGCCTGGCATTCTCTCTCTTATAGTTAAATTCTCTCCAATCAACCTCTTGCTAACAAGCTGCTAAATCAACTGATTTATATGTTTCCCTCTTACACCCTTGCATAGCCTCTTAAATACATGGAGATGGATGAGAGTCAGAGACCAGCAAAGGGGCCTGGGTAATCCACCAACTAGACACTAATCAATCTGATAGTAAATGAAAATTGCCCGTATCCATTCAGAGAGTATTAGTCACTGTAACACAGACAAACACTCTTGAAAGTTCTAAGGCTCCTGTTCCATGTATGTGTCTTGTTACCCTAAATAATCGGTAAGCTCTTCGAAGGTGGAAACTGTAGCACCTTCTTCTATTTTCTTTACAACGTCTAGCTCAGTATGAGTGTAAAACAGGAGCTGAGTAAAGATTTGTTGAATTAATATTAGATATCAAAACCTAAAATTGTAGAAGTGCTATGCAAAATATTTGCTAGTTACCTACTATGTAGGCCAGTAAATGGCACATTAATACATTTTTTTACTTGATTTGGATTGTTTTCTGCTCTGGATTGTATAAAGATTAAGATATGGGGGCAGCTAGATGGCACAGTAGATAAAGCACTGGCCCTGGAGTCAGGAGGACCTGCATTCAAATCCAGCCTCAGACACTTAATAATTACCTAGCTGTGTGAGACCTTGGGCAAGTCATGCTTAACCCCACCACCTTAAATAAATAATTTTTTTAAAAAAAGAATAAGATATGGTCTCTGCCTCAAGAAGACTGCACCAGTGAGAGAGACATCACAAGTAGGAACAATAGCTAATGTTTGCATGACCCCTCTTATTGTCGTAATGTATCACACTAAGTATATTAAAATATTATTTTATTGATCCTCAAAGCAATCCTGTGATGTAAATGCTTTTGTTATTCCAATTTTACATTGAGGAAACTGTGGCATAGATTAAGTGACTTGCCCAGAGTCACACTTCTAGTAAGTGTCTGAGGTCAAATTTGGATTCAGATCTTCCAGACTAAAGGTTTCCCATTTGTGTATGATGATGTTACCTAGCCATTCCTAACTACATATTATAAATTATAAAATTATATATAATATTAAATATATTAAATAAATATAAAATTATAAAAAATAAATACATATTATAAATATATAAGCAGGCAGATAAATATAATATAAAGGAGAGAGTAATCAGTGTCATTGACAAGTTGGAAGAGAGGTCTTGCAAGGTAGAACGTTTACTTGACAAGTCTGTTGGAGAGAGGATTCCTATATAGATACAGTTTGATTCAACTTTTTATTGTTAAGTCTTTTTTATCTGTGTTTAATCCTCTGAGACTCCAATGGTCTCTTCTTAACAGAGATACTATAATGGTTGGCCCTTTTCTTTCTCCAGCTCATTTTACAGATGAGGAAACTGAGGCAAACAGGGTTAAGTGACTACCCAGGATCACCCAGTAAGTGTCTGAGGCCAGATTTGAACTGAGGAAGAGGAGTCTTTCTGACTATAGACCCAACCTTCTATCCATTGCATCGCTTAACTGCCCTTGATCTAGGCTAGTGGTTCTTAACCTTTTCTGTATCATCGACCCCTTGGCCATCTGGTGAAACCTAGAGATCTCTTCTCAAAAATAAGGTTTTTAAATGCACAAAGTTTTAAAATAGAATTTAATTATATTAAAATATGGATGCAATTTTACCCATTCAGGTTCACAGACCACCTAAAATGTATCTACAGAACCCTGGTGGACCCACCGACCTCAGGTTCAGAACTGCTGCACTGAATGATCTTTGAGATTCCTTGTAGTACCTGATAACTCTGTGGAGATGCTCAGAAGAAGAGAACAATCACTTTAGGCTAGACTAGGGATAGGGAGAAAATTGAGGAAAGACAACTGTGGGATGGCATCTGGGTTGGGCCTAAGAGGATGGATAGGATTTTAACAGGTGGAGATTTTAGCCCAAGAACTGGCTAAGTAAAAGTGTCAAGGTCTTCAAACAAAATAGTGTCGAAGAGCAGAGGACCTTGGACAGAGTTCTGCAAGCCACCTCCAACTGGTAGACATGGTCTGGGTAACAATCCAGCCAAGAGAAGAAAATCATTTCTTCTCTCAAAGAAGAGTTCATCTATAGGGAAAAATGTAAAGGCCTAGTAGTCAATAGGGTACATTGTCTGGGTAAACTGTGTTCAGGGTGACCATTAGGAACATGCTGTCCAATGGGCTTTGCCCTCTAGGACTTTCAGGTATAACTATGTGAGCATGGGGTCTGGGACAGGCCTAAAATAGTATGGCCATGTGAGAATGAAAAGAAGATATAAATATGTGGCATAAATGTAACATATATACACAGTCTCATAAATGTAATACACTTTTATAATGTAATATTTAACATTTGTTAATTGGATTAGTTTTGCTAGGGGGTTCCTTCTAGACTCTTTTGAGTTTAATATCAGACAGTAGCTTGGTAACCTGGAAGTCAGTGGTGCCTTTTAGAGCCTTTGGGTCCCCATTATTAGACTTCCATCATAGTATAGCTTACTATCTAATAGAATTTAAAACAATCACACTAATATTCTTTTCTTTTCTATAAAAACATAGCTCTTCATAAAATGAGAGTATAAATGAGTTAATTAGGCATAATTTTTGTGCTTTGTGGAGCAGCTAGGTGATACAGAAGATAGAGTCCCAAACCTGGAGGCAGAAAGATTCATCTTTGTGAGATCAAATATGGTCTCTAACACTTAGTAGGTATGTTACCCTTGGTAAGTCACTTAACCCTGCTTGTCTCACTTTCCTGATCTATAAAATGATTTGGAGAAGGAAACAGCAAACCATTTCAGTGTCTGTGCCTAGAAAACTCCAAATGGAGTCACAGAGAATCAGAAACAACTGAAAAATGACTAACAACAAAAAAAGCAACCAATTTTTATGAAATAAAAATATAACATATAGTAAAGTTTGTAGCTTTGTCATGGAAAGAAAATCAACTATTTGCAATTCAGGATGTATCAGTAGAAAGGTTTTATCTTTCCATAATTACAAACTAAGGCAGAGAAAAGCATCATAAAAAAGGGAAGTTTCTATAGGCCAAGCTGGCTGCCCATTTACCCTGAGATTAAAATGTTCTAACATGCAATTGCTAATGTCAAGAAAGGGAAGATATAGGCTCCCTGTCTCTCTCACCACAGATAAATAAAAATGAGATATTATTTTGTAAGAATCAACCATTATCAGTTACTAACTTTAATCCATTGCCAGACCTAAGGTGCCAACTTTCTATGACTTTCATCATCTGGGAACATCCAAAGTTTTACCAACTTCAAAGAGAGAGATGGAGTGAAAGCAAGAGAAAGAAGAGAGACAGATACAGAGAGACAGAGGTAGAGGTAGAGAAAGAAAGAGAAGAGAGACAGAGAAAGATAGAGAAACAGTGAGGAAAAAGAAAGAGAAGACACAGAAAAAGAGTGAGTGTGTGTGTGTGTGTGTGTGTGTGAGAGAGAGAGAGAGAGAGAGAGAGAGAGAGAGAGAGAGAGAGAGAGAGAGAGAGAGAGAGAGAGAGAGAGAAGATGGGGGATAATTTCCCAAGGAAGGCACAAGCACCCAGAGGATCAGATATGGTAGAATTTGAGCCCAGACTTGCAAGTGGCTAGGGAAATGAAAGTAGAAGTGAGAAGAGAGCATCCCAGAGATGGGCAGAAGTCATTGAAAAGCCACAGAGGGAGGGAGGAGGATGTCATGTCTGAGGAACAATAAGAAAGCCAAGGAAGCTAAGTGTGAGACTAAAAGGGGAGAAAGGGGTCAGGTTGTGAAGAACATTAAATGGCAAAAATGAATATTCTATACTTGATCACAGACATAATGGGGAGCCACTAGAGTTAATTGATATGGAGGGAGCATGGACACATCTGTGCTCTGGGTAAATTCCTTTGACAGCTGAATAAAGAAAGACTCAAGTAGAGAGACTTAAAAAAGGGTGATCAACTGAGAGGTTATGGCAGGAGTTTAAATGAGAGGTGATGAGGCACCAAGGAATCAGCTATTTATGTGTAGAGAAGTTTTCATGAGGGAGAAATGGCAAGATTTGGTCATGGATTGTATGTGGATGTGTATACACATCTACATACATCTACATATTAATTTATTTGTTTATTGTATGTATGTATGAAGTCAAGGCTGATCCCTGAGGTTGCAAGCCTGAGTAATTGGAAGAATGTTGTCCTTAATAATAATAGGGAAGTTAGGAACAGGGGAAAGTTTTGGGGGGGAGGGGAGGTAACAAGATATGTATTGAATATGTTGAATTTGAGATATCAATGGGACACAGTTCAAAAGGCTTGAAAGGCAGTTGATGTTGATAGAATGAAATTCAAGAAAGAGGCTAGGATTAGATCTATGAGTCTTTAGCAAGGGGATTATAATCAAACACATGGAATCTAAAATTACCAAGTGAGATACTATAGAGTAAAAAAAGAAGAAGGCTCAGATAGCTGATTACCCACCAATGGATGAAGAATCAACAAAGGAGTCTCTGAAGTGGTCAGACCGTCAGGAGAACCAGGAGAGAGCAGATCCACAGAAAGTTAGGGAAGGAAGGGAGGGAGGGAGGGAGGGAGGAAGGAAGGAAGGAAGGAAGGAAGGAAGGAAGGAAGGAAGGAAGGAAGGAAGGAAGGAAGGAAGGAAGGAAGGAAGGAAGGAAGAGAGGAGGAAGGAAGGAAGGAAGGAAGGAAAAAGGAAAGAAAAAGGGAGCAAGGAATGAAAGGAGGAAGGTTGAACCAGCTGTTATGTTAAGTGCTTTACTTTCATTTAATCCTCCCAACAGTACTAGGAGGTAGGTACTGTTATTATCTTAATTTTATTGAAACTGAGACACAGAGAGATTAAATGATTTTCCCAGAGACAAACAACTAGTGTCTGAGGCTAGATTTGAACTCGTCTTCCTAATTCCAAGACTAGAGTTCTATCATTATGTAATTTTATTATTTGTTCTTCATTCTTGAAGAAGACCATGATATCAGTGAGGTAATGCCCTGGCAAGCACATGAGTTGGATTTGAGAGCCTGACTTTCTCCTCCAGAGCCACCTGGGTCCAGTGGCCAGATATCAATAAGGACTGCTGGAGATGACCCTTGTTGTGAGGCAATCAGGGTTAAGTGACTTGCCCAAGGTCACACAGCTAGTGCGTTTCAAGTGTCTGAGACTGGGTTCAAACTCCCATCCTCTGGACTCCAAAGCCATTGCTCTCTCCATTATGCCATCTAACTGTTCTATCCCCTGAACCACCCAAGAAATGATTACAATATCAAATGCTGCAAAAAGGATGAGAATGAGACAGGGCCACTAGATTTGGCTATTAAGAGACCATTGGTATCTGTGAAGAGAATAGTTTCAGTTCAATGATGAGGTTGAAATCCACACTTCATTGGTTTAAAAGAGTACAAGGACTTAATAATTACTTAACTGTGTGTCCTTGGGCAAGTCACTTAACCACATGGCCTTGAAAAAAACAAAAAATATTACAAGAAGAACAAGTGTGACTAAGTATGTAGGTGACTTTTTTGAAGAACCTTTAGCAAGGTTAGCTATATAAGAGGAGATTTCTGGGCTAACATCTAGCAGGGATGGTCAAGATCAAGTGAGGGTTTCAAAAGGATGTGTTTATAGGTAACAATGATGGAATTCATAGGAAGGGAGTGACTGTAGCTGGAGAGTGGATAGAGAGTAAGAATGCCAGTGAGGCCAATCTGCTGGAGAAAATAGGAGAGGATAGATTTAGGAATGCATGTATAACAAGTCTTCTTTACTCTTTTTGTATTCTGGACTCCTTTGACAACCTGATGAAGTGAATGGATCCCTTCTCAGAATAATGTTTTTAAAAATGCATAAATTGGCTTAAATGCTTAAACTAAAAGTATAACATAGGCTTAATTTGCAATCCTACTGATTTTTACAAAGGACTACATTGAAAACCAAATACTGTATTTTGAAATACAGTTATAATTTTTTTAAGTTCATAGTTAAGAACCCTTAATGGATGATTTGGCCTTGGCAAGAGAAAGGGCCACTTCTTCATTCCAGACCAGAATTGAGGAATCTGGGTATTTCTACAGCTCTCTTCTTTTTTCAACTACCTCTGCAGGTAAAACTTTAAATAGTTTTCTCCTTATCAGAGCTGAAGCAAGTCTAATAATCCCTAAAGCCAACCTTCTTTGACAGTCTTCCACTCTTTTAATGATTTAAACAGAAAACCTCACTGTGCCCTTTCAAACCTCATTGTGCCCTTTCCCCTTTGTGGATGACCAAAGAAAGGAGCTCAAATCACATGATGTTTTAAAATCCAGGTTTCTCAGACAGGCTGTTGCCATGTCACTCACTCCCCTCATTTCTGATTCTTCTCACTCCACATTCTTTCTGATAAATAAGTCATTTCCATTTTAGCACCTCTGTCTGCTTCTACTGGTATTCCCCCCCAACCCTTTATGAATCCTTTAAAAAATTGCAATATAAAGCATGAGTATAGTATAGTTATTCACATAGACACAAATAAATGTATATATGTACTCATAAAGAGGCATGCACAGAACAGAATGGCTTACATAGCTACTGAGGGTATACTAAATCTGTGAGTATTCTACATTACTATTAATTATAATGGAACTAATTTGGATCTGCTCTGTCAAACTCAAGGAAATTGAATAATCTCAATAAAAAGAACAGATTAAAGTGTGTTTAGTAATCTTCTATTACTTTGTTCAATTTTATGTTGTACATAATTAGCAAATAAAATTCTGTAGAGGATTTAATTACCAGTTATACCAGACAACCACTTTAATTTGGGGTGTATTTATTGAAAGGAGGAAAAAAAAGAAAGAAAATTTCCAAGATGCAAGAAGTTACTGCCTAGCAAACTCTCATGACCTAAGTAAATCACCATCATTATCTGGGATGGAGGAAGGAAGGCCTTTCTTAGATGAAGGAGAAGTAAATTGTGCAAAATTATAGAAGTGCAGCAGCAGGAGTGGAATGCTTTCTATTCACCCATACAAATGCTTGGACTTTGAATCAAAACTTCCTATTAAGACTTTAAACCCCAAAGACTCAGAGATGATGATTCTTAGAAGGAATTTTAAATGTTAGCAGATCCAATTTCCTTATTTTACTGCTGAGAAAAACTGAAATTCAGTGACATTAAGGTTTATCAGGATCATTCAATTCATCCCACCCCATCCTACACACCCAAGTTAACAAAGCTGGTCACTAGAAGCACAGAAAGAGAAATGATTTTCAAGATTCCATAAATTAAGTCAAGGCAAAATCATGTCTAGAATTAAAAACTGAGTCCAATAAATACTGTGATCTATTTGGGCCTTTCCATGTGACTCAAACTCCTAAATATTTGCTTACCTTGGCTCCATTGCCTGATTCTTCTCTCTGATTTTTATGAGTATTTATGCATAGTTCTCCCTTTTTGACATTTTCCTTCAACCATCCCCACTCTGACCAATTTGGGATTTATTCAAGTCGCAATGGACCCAATTTATTTGTTGATTTACAACTTCAAGCTAGCTCTCAACCAATCAGAATCACTTCTGCTTGCTGCCAGACTGTTGATGATATATTGAACTACTATTTAATTACTTGCTAAATCTTTCACTTCCTTCTACTTAAAGTGGGAAGGGTAAAAAGAAATCCATAAATATTATAGTTAAGCTAAACATCTAGAAAAAAATGCAAACTAACACTTAATTCAACCCCCCCACACACACATTCACAAGTGACACCCCCAATCTTTGCCCTTGGTTAATTTAAATTTTTTTAAATGGCAGTTATAGGGAATCCTCCACCTTTACTTCTCCCATATAATGTAATGATATGGAATTTGTACCTAAGATTTGTATCTCCCTAGATTTGTACCCAGGGACTTTGGGGACTTGGAAACTTGTTTTGGTTTTGAAGGGTCTATTTTCAGAGGCAAGTGAGGCAATCTTGCCTGCTCATTCACTAACATTTAGCAGCAAATGTTTTCTAGAAGGGTGGTGTTGTAGGATTACCATTACACTATTAAAAATTGAAAGCAGGGGCAGCTAGATGGCACAATGGATAAAGCACTGGCCCTGGAGTCAGAAGTACCTGAGTTCAAATCCAACCTCCGACAGTTAATAATTACCTGTGTGGCCTTGGGCAAGTCACTTAACCCCATTTGCCATGTAAAAATTTAAGGAAAAAAGTGAAAGCAGAGGCCAAAATATAGTTTACTTGATTTGTCAGTATGAGGAGCAGTTATTATTGTAAAGTATTGAGTTAAACGTTGTCAAGAGAAAGGTATAACCATTAATAGAAAAGAATTTATAAAGTCTCAGTTTATCATTTCAGTCATGTGTTATATATGTGTAAATTAGATGAATTTAAAAACATACTCAATGTGTATGGGAAGGGGGAAAGTTCACTTCATAGGCATCACATAATAGCTTCTTTGGTATATCACAGCTTCTTTAGCTGTAATGATCACAATGATAATTAAGCAGAATGTCTGAAAAACTTCTTTTTCTTTGAAATTCATTTGGATTGTGGACCATTTTTTCTTAATTATCAACACTCTACTTTGGTAAATGAGTAAGGACTCTTCATAAGATACTTCTGGCTTTCCAAGCAATTTTCTAAGTGAATTAAGTCCATTTTAACTTGTGAAAATAATGGTTATGTTAAATTTTAGTCACTATTAGCAATTAGTAACTATCTATATGAAGACTTCATTTGGTTCTAAAAGGCACATACCTAGAAGTGGCAAGATATAAAGTTCATTTATTGATGTCTTGCTCAGCTGTGGGGACTGTGGGAACTCTGGATTTTGCTGGCATAAGAGATAATTTTTAGGGAGAATTAACAAGCTAGCCATTATCCTAACAAGTTGTTGCAGTCTAACAATTTGTTGCAGTCTTATTGTGTCCTATGGTTGGCTGGAAGTAATATTTCAATACACAGCACCTTACACCAAATAGATTTTTGAACTTATCAGTGGAAGTATCCCCTCCAATGATGCAAATTGCAACCTATTGGTGCCTATCCTGACTGCGAGACTCTTGTTTGCATTCCCTTATATATTCACCACAGGTGGTCATGCTCATGGTCTTCCTTGAATTCACTTATAATGAAAATTGAAACTAAGAAATAGGTTTTCGAGGGCCATCCTTCCTTAACCTAGCAAGTTATCTTCTGTCCTTAGATAAACAGCTATTGTAGAAAATTTTCTAGGATAGTTAAAAACAAAGAAATCACTTTGGTATTTGACTAGGAAGAGTTCTGGAAATAAGTAATATCTATAATTTCTGTAAAATTTTTAGTGATTGGTTATTGTTTCATGGGGCATTTTCAGATTAATTTTGCAGCTAATAGAATGTATGCTCCTTGAGGACAGGAATAACTTTTCTATTCCCATTCTCCTACACTTCTCTTCCATTCATTTTCTTTTCTTTTCTCTGTTCCTTTTCTTTTCATATCTGCATCAATAGCAGATTGGGTATCAATAGCATTCCTGGATAATGTTTGTCTGACATCCCAGTCAATCAAGTCTTCAAAACAATGACTTTGAGGGATAGGTTATCCTGTAGAATGACCCTGATGATTAATAAATGCTCAGTAAATTAAACTTTCTAAAAAAGTTTATTGAAAAGTTTATTGATTAATCTTTTGAGTAGCTCAGCCTTGGTATGCTTTCAACACCTCAAGAACCTTATGCGCAAGTGACTGTTTTATTAATTGGGGGGGGGGGATTTACTGAGCAGTTTCTCATAATTTACCAAAGGATAATTTCAGCTACTTTGAAAGGTAACTTTTCAGAAGACAGAGAAAAACAAAGAGAAAAAGGTTGAGGAATAATCAACTGAAGAGAAATTCATCTATTATGTCAATCTTCAAAATGACAACTTCTTAATCCAAACTAAAGAATTATATTTTTTCAAATATTCCTTAACCATTCTAATGAGATATTCTAAGTTGTTCTGGCTGCTTTTTTCTCTTTATGCATCTTAGCAAAGAATAGTTAACAAACAAGACTATTTTCTTTCAAACGTGCTCTTCTTCCAGGACTTTCAATTCTACTTCTCAGGTTTAGCTTCTAAGACTGTAGAACTTTTTAAAATGCAATATTGTGTTGTTGATAATATTACTAGCCCACATCCTACTGCAGAGATGCAAAGGGTTCTGCTCAGGTCCCTTTTTACAGAAGCCTGCCCAATGTAGGTGATTATAATTATCTTAAGTGGAATAGGAGGGATAGACCTGGGCATGTGAACTATCCTTTGTTGAGGGACACAGACTTCATTATTGGATGACAAAGAAATATCATTGATTTTTATGATGTGGGACTGTTTCAAAGGAGACTTATGACCAAGCTAGGGAGAGTGATTCATTCTGTGGAATGAAGAGAGATGGTTTTGGGTAGCCTCTTTGTTGAGACAGTCAATACCAGTTCTTCCTTGGACTTTTAGCAAGAGGCTATGGTGAGTACTCCTCTCCAGTTTAGGTGGGAACTAAATAAAGTAATAAACAAACAAACAAACAAACAAACAAACAAACAAACAAACAAATAAATAAATAAATAAATAAATAAATAAATAAATAAATTAGTGAATAAACAAATGGAGCTAGATAGAGTTTCCTTTACCCTACTTCCCACACTGGACTTTATTTCTTTCTCTTAATTTGGCCCACATATTTTCGCTGATCAAACCAACTGATAATTTATAACAATTTCAAATAGCATAGAGAACAAAATTAAGCCATTAAGGAGTAGCTTTCCCAAAATTTTGAATGCATGAGACCATAGTCCACAGGAGATATAACTGACTTTCTTCCCCTTTCTTCCCTCATCCTCTCATTGTTCATAGGGGAGCAATAGGAATTAGTTGTAACTAGTAAGCAGTCTGACTTTGTCACTGAAAGATGGAGAGACATAAAGACACTAGCAACCAGATGTACACTTCCCACTAGCCCCTCTGCTGGCTTCACTCACTTGTAAGCTAGTCTAGACTTCATCTCACTGCTTTTTGGAGATGGCCAACAACTATTATTCTGATAATATGGAATGGATTCCCAGTTGGGCCTCTGCCTGGACTCCCATTTTCCTCATAATGGCCACCATTGTCTTGTCTTGGAAATCCATTTTTAGTTTTAAAAAAAGTCATAGGAATTTGAGGAACCTGGGTACTGTTTGTCTGACATCCCAGTCAATCAGGTCTTCAAAGCAATGACTCTGAGGGATAGGTTATCCTGTAGAATGACCCTGGAAAATGCTATCATTATAGTTCAGTAGGGGATTCATGCAGGCAAAGTCTACACAGTAAAGTTTCTCACAAAAGTTAGAAAGGGAATAATATATCATAAAGAATAATATAAACTCTACATGAAAGAAGAAAGGATAACACTTATAATTAATATAAATGTTTCTTCTACTTGAAAAAGGAAGCCTTCAAAATGGGGATTATGCTAAAGGTTTGAGTATTCTATAAGTAATAAATGAACCCACCCACAAAGGGACTTTTTCCTTCACTCAGTCTTAATTCTACATGCAGAAATTCATACATTATTGGAACCTTGAATAATGAGATGGACCAAAGTGGTTTCACATAGCACTGACCAAGAAAAACATCACTTTTAACACCCTTCCAGTCCAATGAATAGCCAATTTCCTGGTCTTTGGTAACTAGCCCTGGATATTATCGGAATATGTAGATTAATTATTGATGCTATTGCCACAGCTATGAAGAATTATGGCAACATTTTCCAATAAGAGAATGAAAAAAAGTGTTCAGAAATGGGAATGGGACAAGGAAGAAGAGTTGGTCAATGAGGGGAAGAGAGCAGGAATCAATGTTTTTACATATTATTAAGGGCAAGATAAATTGAGGAGTAGGAGAACTATAATAACTTAAGTAGATCAGGAAAATTTTCCTATTGATGATGACACCTGATTTTGGCCTGGAAAAAACCTCCAAAGGAGTTTAAGAGTTAGCAGTAAGAAAGGAACAATTCCAAGCATATAGGAACAAGCTGTGTAGAGAAATGAAGAAAGGAAGAATAGTTATATAAAAGAAGACCAATTTAACTGGGAAGCAAAGTACATAAAGGGGATTAAAGTGAAATAAGTCTAGAAAGATAAGCCAGAACTATACTGGGAAGAAGTTTAAAAGCCACTGAAGAGTTTATATTTTATCCTAGAGGCCATAAAGACCCATGTGAAATTCTCCATCAGAGGAGGTCGTCAGATCTCTGCTTGAAGGAGATTATTTTACTAATTTGTAGAAGGTGGATTACAGAAGGGGGTAGAAGGAAGCAGGGAGATCAGTTAGGAGGCTATTACCATCGCTATTCGATGTGATGAAGACCTAATTGTATAATTGAATGATGATGGTATGAATGGAAATGAAGAAGAGATGCAACAAATGTGGTGGAGATAGAATTGCTAAGATTTGGAAACTCGTTGACTGTGGGGCTAGAGGGGTAAAGAGAGTTAAGCATCAAGAATAACTCTAAGGTTGCAACCTTGGACTTCTTCGTTATTCCCATTCCCATTTCTGGGCACTTTTTTCATTCTCTTATTGGAAAAATGTTGTCATAATTCTTCAGAGCTGTGGCACCCTTTACAGAAATAGAAACTCTGGAGGAGGTTCAGATTTAATGGGAAAAAAGAAAACTTCCACCTTGGACAAGTTGAGTTTTAAGTAGTGGAGGTATCTTACAGGTCACTGGAAAGGCAGGACTGGAGGTCAGGAAATGAATAATATATGGATAGTCAGAATTGGGATTGCAGGTGTTGCCAGGTGGTTAAAAGGATAGACCACTATTCCTGAAATCAGAAAAATTCATCTTTCTGAGTTTGAATCTGAGACACTTACTAGTTGTGTGGCCCTGGGCAAGTCACTTCACCCTGTTTGAGTTTCCTCATCCAAAAATGAGCTGGAGGGGTGGCTAAGGTGGCGCAGTGGATAAAGCACCAGTCCTGGAGTCAGGAGTACCTGGGTTCAAATCTGGTCTCAGACACTTAATAATTACCTAGCTGTGTGGCCTTGGGCAAGCCACTTAACCCCGTTTGCCTTACACAAAACAAAAACAAAAACCTAAAAAAAAAAAAATGAGCTGGAGAAGGAAATGGCAAACTTCTCTAGTATCTTTGCCAAGAAAACCCAAATGGGGACATGAAGAGTCAGAAAGAACAACTGAACAACAACATACAGAATTAGGAGCTATCTACATAGATTTCAGAAAGCTAGGTAGTACAGTGGATAGAGGACTGGATCTAGAGGCAGAAATCCTCAGACACTTTTTGACGATGGAACCTGTCTTCCAACATTTCCTCATCATTGTCATGAGGAATGCTAGCTGTTATTATTAATGATATCATAAATGGGACTGTGAAATATTAGCTGAGATTGCTGAGAGAGGAAGTAGAAGGAGGACAGAAGATGGCCCATGACGGGTTTAGGAGTGAAAACCATTGATCAATTTGGAGTTGAGGAGCAGGCAGGCAGAGAGTTAGTTGGAGTCTCAGGAGGGGTTTGTCATGAAAATTCAGGATGGGACGAGGGGGGGAGGAATAGTCAACAGGATCCAAAACTGGACAGAAGACATAAAGGATGAAGACTAAGAAATATGGTCAGATTTGGCCTAGAAGAAAGTATTCATTAACCCTTGAAAGAGCAATTTCATTTAAATGGTAGGACTGGAAACCAGATTTGAAGGGATTGGGGAAATTGAAGCTAAGGAAGTGAAGGTAACAGTTTGGATGACTTTTTCAAGTATTTTGGCTGTGGGAAGGAGGAGAGATGGAAATCAGTACTTGGTTAGGTACTGGACTTCAACAAAGAGTCTGTCTAAATGAAGGTAATCTGGAGGGGAGAAGGAAATGGAGGGTTGAGGAAGGGAACATTTTATCAGAGTTTTCAAGGAGGCAAGGGAAGCCAGGATATGGAAGTGAAGAAGAATATTCTGGGTGGGGAATAGTCAGCAGAAAGGGAAGGAGAAGGGAGATGGAGCATCCCATTCAAAGAACAACAAGTAGCCCGGGGGGGCTTAGTAAATACATGTTGATTAAACGATTGCCTTGCACATAAGTGTTTCATGAATCCTTGCTGATTGAATGACTGGAAGAAAGAAAGAGAGCTACTTTGGGAGGATGGGAGGAAGTAAGAACATTTGAAAGGCATTTTATCTTCAGTATGTTGTCTCTTGACAGCCAAGATAGGCACACCTGCAACCATTTCTAGGTGGGGCTTCAAGTTTTGTTTCTTGGAGTTTTCTGGCTTTTCCCTAAGGACTAATTTTGCTTTCGAAGAGCTGAAGATCACCTCTCTTCATTCCTAGAGTTATGTTCCACAGGAGTCCCTCCTATCCTGGACCCTGGATGGGACTAAGGGTGGGACCAAGGCAGAGTCAAGAGTCACTTCCTGGTTGGGCTTTAGAGAAGCATGAAAAGAATAACACCAACTGATGCTGAGGGAAGGGAGAAGAACCAGGAGAATATTCTACACTTAAACAATAACTTTGTTATTGATGGATACAGATCCTCTCAGTAGTTCAAAGATCAAGGACAAGCCTGGGAAACCTGTTATGGATAATGCTATCCACATTCAGAGTGGGGGAAAACACTTAAAAATCCCCCACAGAATCTGAATGTATACTATGTACACTTTTTTTAAAACTTCTCTCACATTTTTCCTTCCTATCTCATAGTTTATTTCTTTTCCCTTAGTCCTAATTCCTCTTACACAAAATGACTAATATGTAAATATGTTAAATAGATATATACATGTAAAAATTTTACTCAACTGTTTGCTGCCAAGGGGAGGGGAGAGGGAAGGGAGAGTAGTAGAAAAATGTGTAACTTAGAAATTTTCAAATGGATGAAGATTGAATAACAACTATGGGGCAGTGATAGAGCACCGATCCTGGAGTTAGGAGGACCTGAGTTCAAATTTGGCCTCAGACCCTTAATACTTACTTAACTGTATGACCTTGGACAAGTCACTTAACCCCATTGCCTTGCAAAAACCAAAAAATAATACTAATAATAATGGCCTGTTGTGGAGGTTATTAAAAAGGAAATGTTAAAAAACAGCAATAGCATATGATTAGAAAAATAAAAGAGCAATAAAAAAGAGTCACTTCCTCAGGGAACAAATTAATCTGTTTTTTCCACAAACAACTCCAGAACCTTGTACACAAAGGAACCCAGTCAATATTTGTTTAATTGATTGAGTAGTAAAGTAGACCCAATTTGGAAAGTCAGGAATCCTGAGTTTAAACCCCAGCTTGGACACCTATGAGCTGTATAATCATTTCTTTTTTTTTCTGTGTAATCGTTTCACTTTCATTTACAATGAAGTAATCACTTCACTTCTATGAGACTTAATTTTTTCATCTATTAAATGAGTATTATATCCTTCTTAAGTGAAAGAGTTCCTAACCTAGCCCAATCATTCTCAGATGAGGAAACAAGACCTAGAAAAGGCAAATGATGTAGCCAAGGTCACACAGATATTAAGCAGCAGAAGTAGAATTATTGTCCTGATCCCCTCAAACAAAACCTAGTGTTCTTTTCCACCACATACAGTAGTGTTGACAGCATGACTTACTTTTCTGGGATGTTGGAGAAAATTCTCTGTAAATTGTACTGTGATTACAGTGCTTTGTAAACTTCCAATTATGAATCATTATCCCTAATAATAACAATAGGCATTATTATGAGCAATTTCAGTTTTATCTTAATAGTTGAGAATGAAATACTGACAAAAATACTAATATTATTATTTACAAGGACAATCTGATGAGATAATTGGGTCTAATTGACTCAAATTTGAGGGGGGATGGGGAAGGGAGATAGCACAGAAAAGTGATAAACTATATAAATTCTTTCCATTAGAGATTCTTTCATTCTGGCTCAGATTAGGAATTTAATAATCTATTGATTGAGTGATGGTGACAGGACAATTGATTAAAGGACCATTCTTTCCTTTTGAAAATTCTTGCTTCTTCCTCCATCCTCCCAGGCCAAGGTAGTGCTCCTTCTCTTCTCCTTAGCTAGGTGTTCCACCGTGAGGTGGCAAGCAAAAGATGGGAATCACTATGGCCTAGGGACTCTTAGTTAATTGACTTCCTTGTCCCTCCTCCCCATCCCCCAAGAAGGGTGTTTTCTATAAACCTCTCTGACCTTGCTAGGCCGCTTCTTCTTTCACTGTATAAGGAGATTATGACTCACAGCTAAGCTGGGCTCTCCCTCCTGAGGTCAATGGGAGGGAGGAAAGGAGGCAGAGACACAGACCCTCCTCTGGCTACCTTAAGCTGTCAGCCTTTCCCATTGGTACAATTCTCATGTTCTACTCCCCTCAAGACAGAGTTGGCTCTCCTTTCTGGGGACCCCTTGGATGTTTGAAACCATTTCAGGTCAGATATGGGAACAGTGGGTCAGTGGGTCTGGTTGATAGGTGGGTGGAAGGAAGCTTGGGGAAATTTTTTCCCTGGCTACAGAAGAAGTATGATGTAATAATAACTGGCATTTACACAGTCCATGAAAGGTTTTATATGCATTATATAATTTCAGCTTCAAAAAAAATCCAATAATGCATTTACTAAATTTGAATTATCTGGTTTTTTTCAGATGCAAAATCTCAGAGTGATTAAAAGCCTAGATATCATACTGCTAAGATGTATCAGATGCGGAATTCAAACCTGAGCCCTGAACAATATCTACTACATCATATTATCTTTCCTAGAGTGGAAAGAACACTGAAATTGGAGTTATCCAGACTTCCCTATTTATTAACTCAATTCATCTCTGTTCATCAGGGTAGATCCATGCCTCTGTCTTCTTCCTCATCTATGCTTCTTAATTTCCCCCATTTCCTTCAAGATTCAGTACAGATGTTACATTCTCCAAGGAGACCTTTCCAGGTCCTGTCAGTTGCTAGTGCCCTTTTCTCTCAGATTACTTCCATCTAATTCTGTATGTATCCAGGTATTTACATGTAGTCTTCCTCATCAGAATGTGAGGTTCTTGAAGGAATGGAGTGTTTTTGCCTTTTTTTGGTTGTCTAGCACTTAACACAATGCCTATTCCATAGTAAATGCTTGTCGACTCTCTAGTCTTATGTCTTTCTTGATGTAATGAAGGGTCATTATTTGTTGTTGTTTAGTCATTTTTCAGTTGCATCTGATTCTTTCTGTGTGTGACCCCTTTAGGAATTTTCTGGACAAAGATAGTGAAGTGATTTGCTATTTCCTATTCCAGTTCATTTTCCAGATGAGGAAACTGTGGCAAATAGGGTTAAATGATTTGCCCAGGTCATATAATTAGTAAGTGTCCAAGGCCAGATTTGAACTCAGGAAGATGAGTCTTCTTGTCTCACGATCCAGCACTCTAGCCACTGTGCCTCTAGCTGCCTTAAATGAAAATTGGATAAGACATTCCCAAGGCTCATTCCAGATCTAAATCTATGATCTTGTGATGCTCAACCTTCTGAGTTACTAGGCTGAGATATTCATAGAATCTGGGAGATCCTAGGGGAGTTCATTTGAACTACTCCTCTGCTATTGAGGAGATCATATGATTGGAAACAGTGAAGTTTTGCATTGTCCATAATATAACACAAACGTTAGGGTTCTTTGGGGTTTTTTTGTGTCTGGTGTATAAACATAATAGAAGCAGTAATGTGAGTCAGAAGACTGAGGAACAATGATCTCACCTTCTTTGCTTAGCTAATGCTCTTCTTGGATTCACCTTTGTCACCTTGGATACCTTTAGTATCTTTATTGTCTCATCCTTTTATATTGCTCTGGGTTTTTTTTTTTTTTTTGAGCAAGTTCCCTGAAATGGATTTCAGAGGACTAGGGGGCCCTATAGGGACTATACTAACATTGCAAAGAATTTTTAAGTCCTAAGACATATAGTTATGTAAGATAAAGGATTTTGACTCAGTCCCAAATACATGGAATTCAAAGCGCAGACCTAATGTTAAACTGGGAAACTTCCACCTGGATTTTCTTTATCAGTGTAGTTGTTCTGAACCTCATCTATAACTAAATTAGGCCCACCCTTATCAGGGAGAGACTTTCTAATCACTTCACATTATGGAAGTCAAGGTAGTCAGTAGGAAGCCCTAAAAAGAAGAAGCCCAGAATGGAGCTGCCTAGAAGAGGTCAGACAGTCCAAGGCAAGAGGCAATGTGATAGGGTGGTTAGAATTTAAGTTTGGAATCAGAAAGGCATGGGTTGGGATTCTTCCTCTGGTATTAACTGTATGACTCTGGGCAACACATTTAACTTTTCTGAAATTCAGTTTCCTTATCCATAAAATGAGTGGGTCAAATTTGAAGAACTCTAAGGTTTCTTCCAACCCAAAATTTATGATTCTATGACTCTATTAGAGCAACAAGATGCCTAAAAGAAAGAATGGATGCTTTGTGGAAAATAGAGAAAAAATGCTCAGTAGAGACCTACATGAAGACATCACTAAAAGACATCCTGAAACATTCAATGAATTTCAAAATACCTATCCCAAGTTTGAGGAACTCTGGGGTTTTATAGTCACTTAAAACTGCAATTCATGAGTCCTATCTAGGTTTTTACTCCTATGAACCAAAGG
This sequence comes from Macrotis lagotis, assembly GCF_037893015.1. Lineage (NCBI taxonomy): Eukaryota > Metazoa > Chordata > Mammalia > Peramelemorphia > Peramelidae > Macrotis > Macrotis lagotis. The sequence goes on from NC_133665.1 coordinate 131,796,462, forward strand.
ACACAGTAGCTCAAAACCAAAAACATTGAATCAAGCATCATGTCCACAGGTTTTCCCTTTTTGTATGTATTCCATTAATGTACACTGGTAATACATATTGCCTTTCTGTATATTTCTTGTCTTCCTCCACTATTGATATTGAAGTATGTTCTTCATATGCTATGAGGAAACTTTTTTCTTTTCTTTTTATTTGCTATGTTGTTTGATTAAATATTTTTGATTTTGAGTTCATATGTCCTTTGGTTCATAGACATAAACACATCTATGAGGGCTCATGAACTATAGATTTATGAGGCTGCTAACCCCCAGAGCCCCTCATTCTTGTGTTCTGGAGTACACATGCTAGAGGAAGTACACCAGGGACTACATATTTTTATCAATATCTATCACTCCCATTTACTTAGTTCATATCTGCCCCTCCCCATTGGGGCACCCATATTACACTGCTACTTTCCATTTTCAAACCCAAATGGTGTTTCTTCCTGAGTTTAGTGAGAGATAGAAATAGGAATAATCACTTCATTTTAACTGATACAAAGTTATGGAAATTATTTCATTATTGAAAAATTGTAGCCAGAGGGCATTTCAAACATTTTGCATTTTCCTTATTAGAGAGCTAATGGGTTTCCACCATCAATGAAGCCAATAATTTTTTAAGTAAGAAAGACGAATATGGAAATCTACCATGAAAGAAATGCATGCTTCTGCCCTTAAAACTTAGTCTTTTGCCAGATGAATGATGATGACCTAGGTTATGGCAGCATCAGTAGGATTTGCAATAGTTATGCTGATGGAAACAGGATCAGGCTATGGGAGAGAGAGAGAGAGAGAGAGAGAGAGAGAGAGAGAGAGAGAGAGAGAGAGAGAGAGAGAGAGAGAGAGAGAGAAAGGACAGAGAGATAAGAGACAAATATAGAGGGCGAGGCTGGCTTCTCAATTCTACTTCCATCCCTAAAATTCCACAGGAAATAATATATTTTGTAAGAAAGAAAAAAAGAATTAAGGGAGAAGAATGAAAGAAGAAAGAAAAAAGATATATATATATATATATATATATATATAAGAGAGAGAGAGAGAGAGAGAGAGAGAGAGAGAGAGAGAGAGAGAGAGAGAGAGAGGTATTTTGTTAGTTTTATTTTTTTACATAATCTTCAGAACTGGAAGGAATCTTATTATCAGTCAAGTCCAGCCTGTATCATTACCACTATCCTCGTCTTTTTTTCCTGCTTTTAACATGCCCATTTCCTTCAACTGATTTTCATATCTCATAGATTTAAGACCTATCCTCTTCCAGGCCAATCAGCCTTCCTCCTATAATATGGCACCCAGACCTGAACACAATAATTTAGGTGTTGTCTCATCAGGCCAGAGTATAGAAAAACATTTCCATATCCCTGAACACCATATCCCTTATAATGTAGGTTGAATTCTTTTCCTTGACTGCCATTTAAAAATCCTTCTGTCATGAATATTTTTGTATAAGTGATGTTTTTATCCTTTTTCATAAATTTTAAGGGTATAGACCCAGTAGTGGTATTGTAGGATCAAAGGGTACATTTTTGTTGCCCTTTGGGTATAATTCCAAATTACTCTCCAGATAGACTGGATCAGTTCACCATTTCACCAACAATGTATTAGTGTCTCAGATTTCCCACATCCCTTTTGTGGTGGCAAAAAACTGGAAATTAAGTGAATGTCCTTCAGTTGGGGAACGGATTAACAAACTGTGGTATATGTACATCATGGAACACTATTGTTCTATTAGAAACCAGGAGGGATGGGAATTCAAGGAAGCCTGGAAGGATTTGCATGAACTGATACTGAGAGAGAGGAGCAGAATCAGAAAAACCTTGTACACCCTAACAGCAACAGAGGGGTGATGATCAACCTTAATGGACTTACTCATTCCATCAGTGCAACAATCAGGGGCAATCTATCTGCAATGGAGAATACCATCTGTATCCAGAGAAAGAACTGTGGAGTTTGAACAAAGACCAAAGACTATTACCTTTAATTTAGATAAAAAGCCATTATGTTATTATGTAATTTTGCTATGACTTATACTTTATTTTTCTTCCTTAAGGATATGATTTCTCTCTCATCACATTCAACTGAGATCAATGTATACCATGGAAACAATGTAAAGACTAAAAGACTGCCTTCTGTGGGGGGTGGGGAGAGGGAAGCAAGAATAGGGGGAAAATTGTAAAACTTAAAATAAAATCTTTCTTTAAAAAAATCCTTTTGTCTCCTTATTTCAATATGGATCATAGCACCATCTGCACATGGTAGCTTCCCATAGCTCACATTCATTGTTTCATTTGCTCCTCAGCTGTCAGGTAGGTAGAGCAGGAATTAGGACTCCCTTTTTACAAAAGAGAGAACTGAGACCCAGAGTTCCACATTAAAGCTCCACAAATTTGGTATATAACCAGGAACTAGAATTCAGATTCCTAAAATCTAGCCAAGGTTCTCTTTTAATAAGTCCTAGTTACCTAGTGTATGAGAACCAAAAGCCTGGTCAACCTGGTAGGGAATGAGAAGAGTTGCCTAATTTATCATATTACTTAGACTCATTGCCCTACCTCACAGGTTCCAACTTCTTCTCAATGATCTGGAATCTTGAACAAAAGCTGTCATCAACCAATCACTCAATATTTATTAAGCAGATAGGTGGGGCAATGGATAGAATACCAGCCCTGGAGTCAGGAGAACCTGAGTTCAAATCTGACCTCAGACACTTGATACTCACTAGCTGTGTGATCTTTGGGTAAGTCACTTAACCCTGATTACCTTGTATCCAGGACCATTTTCAGTCAACCTGATTCATATTTGGCCACTGGGCATAGATGTCTCCAGAAGAGAAAGTGAGGCTGGTGATTTAGTACAGCATTCCTTCATTCAAAACTAATTCATTTGCTTGTCATGGCATCACCTCCCTGATGTCATAATTTTCTTCTAGAACAAAGGATAAACATCATCATCAATCATAAATTTATCAAGCATCTACTATGGATCAAACCCCATACTAAGCACTGGGGCTATAAAAAGAGACAAAAGATAATCTTTGGGGGCGGCTAGGTGGCGCAGTGGATAGAGCACCGGCCCTGGAGTCAGAAGTACCAGGGTTCAAATCCGAGCTCAGACACTTAATAATTACCTAGCTGTGTGACCTTGGGCAAGCCACTTAACCCCATTGCCTTGTGAAAACCTAAAAAAAAAAAAAGATAATCTTTGCCTTCAAGGAGCTTCCAATCTAGTAAAATCATGAGCTATGGGTTCTTAGACTCCAGAGAGGGAAAGAGAAGCTATTTTTGGCATCTTTCTGCTGACTCAATGTCAGTTCATTCCTTTAGAACCCAAAGTGCAAACAGCCTTTCCATATAATTTCATAAAGGAGTTATGTGTGAGGTAGTTATTTAGATGTGTCTCATGCTAAGATTTTTTGGTCTTCATTTTGGCTGGTCCTGTATCTATCCTCCTTGCCCCCCACGAGTATGCAGTATGTAAACTGGCATTTCTTTCACTGAACTCTGATGATAGATCTATTTTAATATAATTAGGGGAAACTAGGTGGTGCAGTAGAATAGAGTGATGGGCTTGAAGTAAAAAAGACCTAACATATCCCACTTCAGATACTTACTAGGTCACGTATGACCTCGGGCAAGTTATTTAACCTTGCTTTACTTCAGTTTCTTCAACTTTAAAATGGCGGTAATTATGGCACCTACCTTTCAGGGTTATTGTGAGAAACAAATGAGATACTATTTTTTTTTATATTTTTGCAAGGCAAATGGGGTTAAGTGGCTTGCCCAAGGCCACACAGCTAGGTAATTATTAAGTGTCTGAGACCAGATTTGAACCCAGGTACTCCTGACTCCAAGGCTGGTGCTTTATCCACTACGCCACCTAGCCACCCCGAGATATTATTTTTAAAAGTGTTTAGAACAAGGCTTAGCACATAGTAGGGGCTATATAAATGTCATTATTACTAATACTAGCCAATATTACTCTTATTATCATATATAATATACATATATAATATAATGATAGTTAACATTAGTATTAATAATAGCTAACATTATTATTAGTAATAGTTAATTTCATTCTTATTAATGATGGCTAACATCTCTAATAGATAAAATATTAATAATAGTTAGCATTATTCTTATTAACAATAGCTAATATTTATAATAATTAATGCTAACATTATTATTAATTAACATTAATAATAGCTAACACTGTTCTTTTTAATACTAACTATTTTAATGGTTAATACTAACATTATTTTTTATTACTCTTAATAATTATAGCTATCATTGTTATCAATAATAATAATCTAGCATCTATTATATACCAGACAATATATTACATATATTACCTCATTTATATCATTATTCTAAGAAAAAGATAGAAGGCTTCTCCTAACTGCTAAAGTGGTCTATGGCATAACAAAGGCTGAGAATCCCTAGTGTAATGTCTCTTAACCTTTCTTGAATGAAGACCATTCTTCCTTATTTCTAAGTCAGGTCATGTAATACCTTTGGTCAGAATCTTTCAATGATTCTCTGTGGCCTGGGAAATTAAATTCTATAGATCATAGAATACAGATTTAGAATAAAAAGGATTGCCATCATTTTACAGATGAGAAAACTGAAGTCTAGAGAGGCTGCCTCAGTTCACACTGGTGATTAATGGGAGAGCAAGGAGTTGAACTCATCTCTTTCAGATTCTGAATTCAACATTTTTCTATTTCCTTAGGCTAGCACCCTGCAACTTTCACATTCTCTTTTCTCATATTTGTCTTCTTTTACTTTATGCTCTATTCAAACTGTATGTACACACCATGCCACTATACCTATGCTTTTCCTCCTTCACATCTTTGCTCATATGATTCCTTATGTCTAGAAAGCCTTCTTCTTCTTGAATTTCTACCCATCTTCTGAACCTTGAATTGAATACTAGGAAGTGCTCTAGAAAGTCCAGGCTTTCCTCTCCAGTCCCCCTCCCCAGATAATAATGACCTTTCTCACTTTGACCATATAATAAGGCATTCATTCATTCTTTTATATTATAGAAAAAAGAAATGATAAATGGATAGAGCATTGACTTGAAGAAGTCAGGAAGCCCTGGGTTCAAGTACCACCCATGATAAAAGTGGTTGTGGGACTGAGCACATCAAAACTACTCACCTAAGCATCTCTCTAAGGCTAGAAGCTCCAGAAATGGTGCTGACATGCTTTGATAGACTTCTTCACCAGCTGCTTCTTGAATGGATGAAATCCTGGTCTCATCCAAGTTCTAAAAAAATATATGTAGGCATGAGTCATATTTACTAATGAGCCAATATCTTCTATGAAGATAGAGACTATAAATTTTTTATCTCTGCAATCCTCCTAGTTTGTGAAATTGTTTAGTTGAACGGTGTGTGTGTGTGTGTGTGTGTGTGTGTGTGTGTGTGTGTGTGTGTGGGTGGAAGAAGAAGATTACTCAGAGTCCAGACCCAGGTACTGATTTGAGAAGTCTATCCAGAAGGAACAATCTCCCTCCTACTTTCCATTCTACTTTGACACATTCTACATGAAGATCTGGGTCATGTAGGCAATCACCTGTCAGACAAGCAGAGTCATCAATCTTTAGCACTTCAGTGCTTTCCTGTGAGCTTACAGAGTTTGTTATTGTATCTTCTGGCTATTATTTGGTGGAGTTTTACAGAAATCAAATCACAGTGTATAACTATCCATACAAAATTATCAACTTAAAAAATTATTTTTTTGCTGTATTTGATCAATTCACCCCTAAAAAGCTCCTAGATTTATTGAATTTTGAGTCCCACCTGAGGTTACCTATTCAGACATTCCCTGCCCCTGAACTAATAGATCCAGGAACAGGAAGATAACACACCAACATTATATTCCACAGGACCTATCTGATCTCTTCAAGTCAAATGAAATATATGTAAAATGATTAGCACAATACTTAGCACATAGGAGGTGCTTTAAAATTGCCTATCTACCGATTTTTCTCATCTAGAAAAGGTATTATCGGTAGCATCTTGTCATTTCCTTCAATCTACAAGGATAGAGGTAATTGATTGGCTCAATCAATCTTCACCCTTACAAATTTTTAAAATTTTAAAAGCCATAAATGGAAGGGTTGCTTTCTTTGCCTCCTTGGTGAACTTGATGACAGCTTCCAAACATGATAGGAGCAGTCCTTGACAAACTATCTCTTGTCTGCTAAGAATTAAAGATGGACCATTAAGGGGAGAATGAATGGACTAAGCTGTCTATAGCTTTTGGAAGCTTAAAGTATCCCCAGAGTAGATCCATGCTTCTCACTATATTTTCAAAACTCAAAGATGCTGACAAAGCATTCTGGGTACCAGAATGCAAATTAAACTCACTGAGCATTCCATGAGATGCCAGGCATTTTTAACCCAAGACTATGAGAAAATTAGCTCTCCTGGGAGACTCAAGCCTCTACAGTGTCTTGACCTCCCAGACCTGACTCACATTTACAGACTTTGAAGAGGCCAGACTATACTCTGGGAGCTTGAAATTAAATCAGATTTGCTGAATTCTACCCATCCATCAAGGTCTATAAAACCTTCACTAACTACCTCAGTCTACACTGATCTCTCCTCATTTTGAACTCCTAAAGTTTTAAATATTACTTTGAACTCTCAAAGAACTGAAGGTCACAAGATCCATAGAATTATAGATTTTAGAATAGGAAGGGACTGCAGAGTCCTACCTGGGTAAGTTTGATGAACATAAGATTATATAATAGTTTTGCAGGAGGTATATAAAGTGCTATCTGATCATATGAGAGATGATGAATTACATCTAGGAAGACTTAATGGACAAGATGGGATTTGAGTTGGACCTTTAAGAATGTGTAGAGTGTCAACAGGTAAAAAATGAAGGAAACCATTTATACTTTGCTTGTGGGTCCCATTCACAAACCAATCAATAAAGCTACTTTTGTATACCATGAAGATCATTTATAAGATTTTTCCATTTTTCTAATGTCCCATAGGGTCCATTGATTAATCATTTGGTATAATGATAATTATTATTAATAATAGATGGCATTTATATAGCTGATCCTTTCCTAAAGATAAAACATTCTAGTTTTGTGTTCAAATTTGACTTCAAACACTTAATACTTACTAACTTAGCTGTGTGATCTAGGGCAAATCATTTAACTCATTGCCTTACAAAAAACAAAAACAACGACAAAATGTTAATACCTCTAGGATAAGTTCCCTGTTAATCAACCATTTATACCTTCAAGTGATTGAGTTTAACCATATCTTCTCCTGAGAGTTGGTAATGAAAGGGGGTATTAGTGAGGATTATTAGGCTAATGGGTAGGACTGGAGGTAGAGGAAATGATCCACATTCTAAAATCTTAGAGTTGTGAAGGAAATGATTACTTTTTTCTTGTATTAATAACCAATTACTAAATTAGATTAAGTTTTACCCTTCCTACTTCCTCATTCAGAAGCCAGCCCCTATGTCAACTGGTCTGAAGGATATAGCTGATAGATAAGATTACTCAAATACTCTCAACTCCAGAAGACCTTACAAACAGAATCTAGTCTAGTTGAGTTCTTGCCCTTAAGAAATAAATCCCTGTTGTATGGCCATCAGATAGAGAAATGACTGAACAAATTGTGGTATGTGATTATGATGGAATGCTGTTCTGCCATAAGAAATGATGAGCAGGATGCTCTCAGAAAAACCTGTAAAGACATACATGAACTGATACAAAGTGAAATGTACTATGTACAAAGTAACAGCAATATTTGTGAAATGATCAACTGTAAATGATTTAGCTATTCTCAGCCATAAAATGATACCGTTTTATCTAAATCCCTCATTTCTAGATGAGGAAATTGAGGCCCCCCAAAAGTGTGACTTTCCCAATTTGTAAAGCCAGTTAATGTTCCTAAATGTGGAATAAAATTATGTCTTAATTTATCCCCCCCCAAAACCAAAAAAAGTCCATTGGAATTTAGGGAGACCCAACTTACAAAGGATAAAAAACAATCAGAATAGTCTGGGTAGAGATGGATTCTTTAATACAGATTGTTGCAGGTGACTGAATCTCATAATCAGGTCGTGTTCTCAGCAGAAGGACCCGAAGACAACTTGCCACCACCTCATTAATATGTCCTCTCTTATTAATTGTTAACCTGTCAGAGAAGATTTCCACCCATCAGGAGCAACCCCTTTTCCAAAGGTATTTAACCATTCAATAATCTCCAAGTTTTATCTTTGATTTCTGAGAGGATCACTGACCTTGATTTACTGATTATCTGCTAACTTAATTAATAAATTGATTATTAATTACCCAGAAACTAAGTCTTTCAGTCTTTCATTTGTTTCAGTTATTTAGTAGAGACACTGGGACATAATGAAAAGAACACTAGATTTGGTGACAGGATAATTGATTTACTGTTTCTAATTGAATTTAACAAATATTTATTAAGACATTCATATAAGACACTGAACCTTAGATGGGCAGACAAAACAAGTAAACAAAAACAGGTGTATTCTTCAAGGAGCTAATATACTTGGTAGACACTTGTTTGAGCATCTTTCCTCATTTTTAAAACAAAAAGATTATATTAGATGATTTTTAGGTTTCTGTGATTCTTTAAGTATATTGAAAGGATAGAAATCTGCCTGGAGACAGATTTGAAAATCATATCATATAAGGAACAGTAAAAGAAAATGAGAACAGTTAGGCCAGCAAAGGGAAAATCTAGAAGGAACCTGGGAATTGTCTTCACATATTCAAAGGGCTGTCACAGAGAACAGAATGCATATTTTTTCTGTGCAGAGGTAAAAATTAAGAGCAAAGAGGGAAAGTTATATGGAGAGAGATTTTATCTGTGCATGAAGAATAACTTTAAAATAATTTTAACTGCCCAACAATTGAATGAGCTATCTTGGGAGATAGTGAACTCTTTTTTTTTTTTTTTTACTGAAAGTGTTTGAACAAAGGCTGGGTTACCTAATTTGAGAGTTAACATACTGTAGGGGAAAATTCACTGGAGGTGGAGTCCAAAAGCTTGTTTATCTTCTAGCTCTCTGTCACTTACCGGTCATGTGTCCTTGGGCAAATCAGTTCATTTGGTGACCTCTAAGATACTTTCTAGCTCTAGATCTATGATTCTGAGCCTCAGTTTCTTCATTTGAGGAGTTGGATGAGCTGATCTCTGACGTCCTTGCCAGCTCTAAGGTTCAATGAAAACTTGCAGATTTGGAATTTTCAGTGTTCCAGAGATATGTAGAAATTAGATGCAAATGGGAAATGAGTATCTTAGTAGGACAGCTTTGGAATTGGAATTCAAATTTTGCCTACCTGTGAAACTTTGGGAAAAGTCATTAGCAGTAGCAACAGCAATGTTGATGATGATGTTTTCCCTTCATTTTCAAAGAATTGGATTTGAGTGAGGGGCTACTGTACAAAGTCACCAGTCTCACTTTCTCCTTCAAAGCCATCTGGGTCCAGTGGTCATATATGAATCAGGATGATTGGAGATGGCCCTGCATGTGAGGCAACCAGGGTTAAATGACTTGCTCCAAGTTACATAGCTAGTAAGTGTCAATCAAGTGTCTGAGGCTGGATTCTAACTCCCATCCTCCTGATTTCAAGAGTGACATTTTATGCACTTCACCACCTAGCTGCCCTTAGCAGCAGTAATAATAACAGAATAGTAGCAGTAGTAATAGTAATGGCTAACACTTATATAGCAGTTTAAAAGTCCCTCACACAAGTTATCTCATTTGATGCTCATAAAAATCCTAGGAGGTAGCGGCTATATCATGCTTATTTTACAAATGAGGAAACTGAGTCAAATAGAGTTTTTTTTAAGTGCCCTGCCAAGGGTCACACAACTAGTAAGTGTTTAAGCCAGGATTCAAATTTAGAACTTTTTGACCAAAAATCCAGCACTTTATATATTGTGTCATCTAGCTGACTCATTGGGCCTCTCTTTCCTTTTTTATTTTATTTTAGTTTTTTAGGTTTTTTGCAAGGCAAATGGGGTTAAGTGTCTTGCCCAAGGCCACACAGCTAGGTAATTATTAAGTGTCTGAGGTCGGATTTGAACCCAGGTCCTCCTGATTCCAGGGCCAGTGCTGTATCCACTGTGCCACCTAGCCTCCCCCTCTCTTTCCTTTTTTAATAAATTCCAATAGGTTGGACTAGAGGAGCATTTAGGAGGTGCAGTGGATAGAGTACCAGATGTTGAGTCAGAATGATCTGAGCTCAAATTCAGCTTCAAATATTGACTAGCTGTGTGACCCTGGGCAAGTCATTTAATCACTATTTGCTTCAATTTCCTCATCTATAAAATGGGGGGAATAATAGCATCTACTTTGCAGGGTTGTTGTGAGGATTATATGAGGTAGTATTTGGAAATCGGTTAGCACGATGTACACATCATATAAACATCGCCTATTATTATTATCACTAGCCCTACACTATTGATTCTATGACTGCCAGAGGTGGTTGGCTTGGTCAGATCATTAAACTTTGCATTGATTTTCTCAGATCTTTGAATTTAACCAGACTTATTAGTTGTTTGGGTCTCTTGGAGACATGATCCATAATGACTCATAAAGGTCTCTGCAAAACCAGTGGCCAGGAAGGTCTCAGTGCTGGGATAAGATTGGATCTCATTTAGTGATAGGTTCCTCCATATCCTCTGGCATCAAGTTGACCTTGGCAGCAGAATCACTTGGATGAGAAAAAATTGGCTGGAGGTTGGATCCTTCAATCAACGAAGTCCAATTGAGGGGTAGGTAAAGCTCCGTCAGCAGGTTTATACTAGTGAGAAAAAGCCTCAACTCAGTTTCTGGTGCTGACTTTAGCTCCACAGGCAAGAAAATCTATTCATCTTGATAATACAGTGTGATCAAAAATCTTCGGGGCTTTTTTTTTTTTTAGTTTTTGTAAGGCAATGGGGTTAAGTGGCTTGCCCAAGGTCACACAGCTAATTAAGTGTCTGAGGCCGGATTTGAACTCAGGTACTTCTGACTCCAGGGCTGATGCTCTATCCACTGCACCACTTAACTGCCCCTTGATCAAAAATCTTGAGGAAGAATGGGGCAATCCAGATGGACCTGTGAATCACCTTTGCAGGGCATTCTGCTCATGAGCTCAGGTTTGTGCTAAGGAGTGGCCGAGTTGATCAAGTGAACAGATGGTTCTTCCCCTCAACAAACCTTCAGTTCCTAATAGTCATCTTTCAGTGGTAGATAACTGGCATCATAATAAGGAAGACCCAGATCCAAGACCACCCTTGTCACTAACTAGCCATGTGACTTAGGGCAAATCTCTCCCTCGGTTAGTATTTAAAGCTCATTACAACCTGAACCCCAACCTACCAATCCATACATACTACTTCCCTTTCCAAAACCCATATTTATTCCAGGCAAGATGACTTTCTTAATGATCATCACACTAGACATATTTCCCCACCCCATCTCCATGAAAGTCTCTTCCCAATGTCTAGAATTCGCTCCTTTCTTACCTTCTCTTAGAAACCTTTGTTTTTCTTTGAAACAGCTCAGGTACCACCTACTGCTGATTCTTCTTTGTGGTTCTCTCCACCCGCAAATTGCCTTGCATTTAATAGCTAATGCAGCTAGTATTTAATAGAACTTTAAGATTTGCAAAGTACTTGTACAAATATTATGCCATTTGATCCTTTCAAACTCTGGGAGATAGGTACTTTTATTAGTCCCATTTTATAGATGAAAAAACTGAGGCAGAGTTTAAATGTCTTACCCAAGAGTCTTCCTGTTTCCAGTTCAGTGCTCTATCCATTGTATCACTGACATTTTATCTCCTGAAAGAATATAATCATTTTAGTGACAGAAAATTTGTATTTTTTTACTCTAGTACCCAACAGAGTGCCTAGCATATGGGTAAGAAGTGGTATAAAAGACCTCACTTAGGACATATAGGAGAACCAGGAAATGAAGTGGGTTACTCTTGCCCAAGGGCACACTAATACCCAGACAATATTAAAAGATTCAAAGGAAGACTTCCAGTACATTGAATGGAGCTTAACCAGAAAATATGAAACTATAGGAATGAGAATCGACAGAATGTTAAGGTGTAAATGGGCATTTGATCTGAATGGACAAAAGTACTTATATCAAGAAAAATAGGAGTCCATTAAAGTATCTACTGCATAACTACATTGTAAGAGGATTGTCTAAAGATCTTGGAGATGTTTATCCTAGAGAAGAGAAAACATAAGCAGAAGATCATTGTCTTCATCTGTTAAAGGAGACCAGTTGGTAGAGAAATTCAATTTATTTCATTTGACCCGGAGGACAGAATTAAAACCAACAGGTTAGTGGGAGGAAGATTTCAATTTAACATTAAGAAGAGGTTTCAAACCATTAGAGTTGGCCAAAGATAGAATGAACTGCCTTGGCAGAAGGTGCTTGTAAAGGTGATGAGTTCTCATCCACAGGACATCCTCCAAGGGAATATTGGATGAACCCTTATTGAGTTGAGAGAATTCCTGATTCTGGTAAGGCTTGTACCAAATGACCTTGAAAGTCAGTCACTGAACTTTCTGAATTTAAAAAAGTCTCTTGCCCATTCTGAACAGAAAGGAAAGAGGAGGAATGATGGGATTCTTCACTTAATGAAGCCAAGGAAGGCATGGGGGATTGGGATTCTACAGAGAGAATATAAGAAATTTGCTGAATTAACTAATCTCTCAGTCTGGCATGTCATTTCAGAAAGTACTCCAGACTTGTATTAATCATAGATGCTGACATGCTAAATCAATATATAAATGGGGAAAATGATTTTCCTTCTGGGCTCTTGATTTTCATATGGAAATTAAGAGAAATTCCACCATTCTCAACTGGCAATCCTCTTAGCTGGGATGTGTTTGCTTGTGAAATGAACATTCACTGGGAAGGAGAGGGGGAGGAGAAAAGAAAGGGAGAAAATGGAGGGAAAGGAAGAGAGGAAACAGAAGGGGAGAAAAGAGAAGGGAGAGAATGAAGGAAGGAGGAAGGAAGGAAGGAAGGAAGGAAGGAAGGAAGGAAGGAAGGAAGGAAGGAAGGAAGGAAGGAGTGAGGGATTTAAGGAGGGAAGGAAGGAGGAAAGGAGGGAAGGAAGGTAGGAAGGAGGGAAGGGAAAGGAAATGCATCATCCTTTGCTGTATTAATTGTATTCTCTGTGTATATCTTTATCAGTTCATTTAGACTGTGGTTAGAATCTATGTCTTATATAATCTTTGCATTTTCCAAAGCACCTAACAACAGGGTTAGACACATAGAAAATGTTAAAAAACATATTGAATGAATGTTTGATTATCATAACCCCAGAATTACTGAGATATTTGTAATATTTCCTTGCCTAATATATTTGTGGGGGGGGGGATGCAGAAGGAAGGTCTGGACCTTTGATTTAATTAGTGAGGGCAATTCCCATTGAAATAATTCCCTCCCCTGAAAGAGTTGGATAGTTTTTTATAAATTATAGTCTTAGAGAGTTGCCTGTGGATAGAGTGGTTAAGTGACTTGTATTGGGTCTCACTGTTAGTTATGTATCAAAATCAGAATTTGAACCCAAGTCTTCTTGACTCTGAAGCTTGTCCTTAAGCCAAGATGCCATACTATTTCTCTAGTACCATGTCCTTTCCTACAGTAAACACATAATATATTTGTGACATTTTTATAGGAAGGAGTGAGTGTGGTATGCAAGGTCATATGGTCGTGTGGAAGTAAGCAGGGGAATTCAGACGCATTCATTCATTCATTTATATATCATATGTGTATGACCTTGTACTATTCAATAACCAGGAAACTATGCAGAGAACATCTTTACTTCTTGGGACCTTGCCCTGTCAAATGAGAAGAAGGAGCAAGATTGGAATCTAATGTCTAGTCGAGGAAATAATGAATGTTAATATGATCCAAAGGGAAAACAGCTTCAATAAGAAGAAATGAAATACTGTGGGTAACCCATTCATCTTTGAATGATCAAAAACTTCTGTCATTCTGGTGAATAGAACTAAGCTATTTTGGGTTATAGTAAGAGTGGTCCTGCTCAGGTTCCTCAGCCTGTGGATTTCAAGGGTCTTATGCCACCTAACCTAGGTATACTCAGAGAACGGGGAAAGGTTCAGAGAGGAGGCAAAGTTTCAGCTGTTGTCAATTCTGCAACAATCATTGCCATCCAACTCTTTGGAATATGCTATGCCAAGATTTCCAGGACCTTAGAGGGTTCATTCATTGAATGAACCTTTTGAAGGGACACAGATGCACCAAGAAAACCAGTCAAGTGGGTAGCTGTTATGGTTCTTCTGGGGAAAACTCTAACTGCCTCCCCTGTTCCTCTTCCTGGCCACATACTCTAGACTAGAGCTACAGCTTTATAGAACTGGTTTAGACAAGACCAGTCCAGAGGCCTAGGAAGTTTGTGCTTGAATATGCTGTCTAAAAAGAGTAGTTCCCTTAAAGGGGCTATCGGTCAAAGCTGCCGCCATCCTCATTTACCTCTTCTCCACTGGGTTCTATTACCCTGCTTCCATGATTGTAATGACATGGAGAGGTTTTTGAGGTAAAAATGTGGGGGTGTCTGAGGGAGACCAAAGGACAGCAACTTGCCAACCTTCAAGCTGGCCAGCCTTCGCCTAAGGACCCAAGTAGAATGAAGTCCATTACTCATGCTGTATGCCCAGCACCCTAATCAGTAAGGGCAATGGGGTCATGCCTGCTGTTGTAGATAATTGAATTTCCAAAAATAAGATGCCTTCCGCCCACAGGCACAATGTAATTTCCAGCCTCCAAATGGTCAATCCAGGGCAGAGTGAGGAGGCCAGCCGGTCTCTCTCCTGACTGGCAGTTCCCCTGCTGTTTGTTCTCTCTCTGTCTCTCTCCTTGGCAAAGTTTGCCAGGGCAGCTGCCTAGTGCCAGGGCATGGAGGGATGCTAGAACAGGGACAGATGTCCATGGGGGCAAGGCCATTAAATTCATTTTCACTCTTGACCCATATCCAGCCAGCATTTCTTGGGTGGTTGCTTTCCAATCTAAAGTGGGTCTTCAGAGGGGAAGAAGGTATTACCCAAAAACCACCTGGGTTTCTTAAGCATGCAGATTTGCACCATCCTGTACAAATGGTATTTGTTTTCTCATCATTCATTCATTCAGCAACTGTCTGCAGTATACTTACTTTGTTAAGGCTACATACAAAGATAAATAAGGTCCAGTCCCTGCCTTGAAATCAAGTCAAGTCAAATCAGCAAGCATATTAAGCATTTTCAATGCCCAAAGCACTGTGCTGAACACTGGAGAATACAAATGCAAACAAAAAGAAATATAGTCGAGAGCAGCAAAGTTGTGCAATGGATAGAGCACTGGCCCTGGAGTCAGGAGGACCTGAGTTCAAATCTGAACTCAGACACAAAATGATTACCTAGCTGTGTGACCCTGAGCAAGTCAGTTAATCCCATTGCCTTGTAAAAGAAAAAAGAAAAAGAAATACAGTCCCTGCCCTCAAGGACCTTCCATTCCAATGTAAGTTTATAGTCTATTACTATGTAATGGAAGAAGTAACACAACTATGGAAGTTGAAAAGGGGGAAAGAAGGGGCATAATGGAGAAGGAAGTCAAAAGAGAAAGAAATGGAACCTGGAGAGGAAGGGAGGAGTAAACCTGATTGACTTAAAAACTTCCCTTAAAATGGAAGTTCTGGGAGAAATTGTCCATTCAGAAGAAGGAAACACAATGGGACAAAGTGATCTTTGAGGGTGGGAATACAAGTCCAGGGAGGGAGTCAGGCGCCTGAAGTGGTATGGAGCAGTAAGTCCTGAAGAGATTATTCTAAGTAGAGAAATGACATATACAAACAATTACAAAATAAGATACAAGGTGAAGGTAAAGTAAGGGGACAGGAGAAAGGGAATTGAGTATCCATTATGTGTGGGCAGTGTAATAAGAACTTCACAAGTATTATCTCTTTAATTTTCAAAGCAACCTTGCAAGGTAGGTCCTATCAGGAGCACCATTTTACAACTAAGCAAACTGAGGCAGGCAGAAGCTTGCTCAAGGTCACACAAAAAGTAAAGGTCTGAGGTCAAATTTGAATTCAGACCTTCCTGACTCCAGATCCATCTTGCCACATCATTGCCAGATCCATTTATGCCACATCATTGCCTCCAAACATAGTGTCACAGAGGAGGGAGTGATCATTTCTATTGCATTTATTAGAAGAGCCTTCATGGGAGATTTGATTTAGGAGCTGAAATAAGGGTAAATAGTCAGAAATAAAAGATGGACATGCTAGGATGAGACAACTATGAGCAAAGATGAGCAGGTTGGAAAACATGTGACTGTGTTCAGGCAATATCATATAGTCTATTTTAACTGGAGTTTCCAGGATGTTCCAAGGATTGATGGGAAATAGGAATACAAAGGTAAGTTGTGGCAAGATCATGGAGGATTTTTAAATGTCAGGTGAAGAAATCCAGACTTTATTCTTCAAGCAAAACCCGATCCTTTGATATTTTTGGGGTAGAAGGAACCATACCTTAGGAGAATTATTTATAGAAGCACAGAATTTTTTAACCAGATGGGACCTCTGCAGCCCACTCAGTATACAACCCAAACTCAAAAGGAAAACCAATTATAACACACCTGACAGATGTTGATCCAGCCTCTGCTCAAAGCACTCCATTCATGGGGAGCTCACTACCCCTTCAAGCAGTTCATCCCCTTTGAGCCAATTCTTAATTAGGAAAGAGTTTTATCCCCCTTGATATTAATCTGACCCTTTGTAGCTTCCTCCCATTGCCTCTTATTGCCCTGTGGAGCCAAGCAAACAAAATCAAATCCCTCTAAGTGACATCTTTTTCAGATACTTGAGAAGTCATCATTCTTCTCCCATCAAGTCTTCTCTTCTTCAGGCCAAGCATCCTTAGTTCCTTCAGCCTATCCTATGGCATGGACCTTAATTATTCGTGTTGCCCACTTCTTCACATTCTCCAGTCTGTCTTAAATTGTGACACCAAGAACTGAACACTGTACCCCAGATGGTATTGGACCAAGGAGAAAATGGCATATTTTGTCAGCACAAGTAGAAAAGATTGGAATGAGAAGGGACCAAGGCATTGTTGGAATAGTCTGATGCCTTTTAGCCCTATCTACACCAGAACAGACATGTTCTCTTTTCTGTACCCTTCCTGTAGAACTATGGTCCTTTCTCCTCTTTCTGCTGTTCAAATGTACTTTCAGGAAATTTTTCCATCATTTACTTCTCAGTGTGAGTTTAAATCATTCTGTTCCCTGAGGACAGTCTAATAGCTGTTAACTTCTTGATTCCCACCATACACTGGATTTGGCATACTGACACCCAGTGTTGCTAGGTCACATCCTCCTGGCCTCATTCACTAAGGTGAATGCTATTTTCTCCTGACTGTTGGTTTCCGCCTTGATACTATCATGAAACTTTCCATAGCCTATCTAGGGGAGGCAAGCAGGGGCCATGGAAAGTGTGCTGATTTTTGAAGTTTGAAGTCCTCAGATCTAATCCTGCCTCTCCTAACTTATTTCACCTTTTACAATGCAGCTTTTCTGTCCCTCAGTTTCCTCATCAGTAAAATAGGAGAGTTCCATAAAATGATCCCAAAGGTCTCTTCCTAAACCACAACCATATCCTATGGCCTCCTCATTGATGGCCTGTATTCTCTAAAAGGTCTTTCTGATGTTCTTAGCCTTGAATCTGACCTTTTCAGTTCTTTACATATAGTCCTCTTTTCTTATTTCATTGTAAAATAATGATCTGATTTTTCTTTTTAAGAAACTTGATCTTTATCCTTTTTGTTATATGGTTCTCCTAGATCCCCCTTTCTATTTTAAAGAATGTTTCCTCTTCCTAAAGGTGGCATAATGCAGTGGACAGTTGATACCTGAATTTGACTCTAGTCTGGGGCACTTACTAGCTCTGTGTCACTGGACAAGCCACTTACCTTTGTCTGTCTCAGTTACCTCAACTGTGAAATGAAGATAATTAAAGCACCTGCCTCAAATGGCAGGAGGCTCAAATGAGTGAATGCATATAAAGTATTTTGCAAGTTTTAAAGCACTGCATAAATATGATCAACGATTATTATTAATTAGCAGAGCACTGAACATGCAATCTTTTCCCACCAGTTTTTCACTCAGGGAGATGAAATTAGAAATTATCTCCTTGAAGTTGGAACACACACACACACACACACACACACACAATTAAACTATTAAAAGAAACTTTTCTTCATTGATCATGGTTACACCAATCACACTATCATAAAAGCTTACTTCTAAGTCTGAATCTCTCTTGTGTATTATAGTTAACTACACATTTGTCCTACCTCATCCATAAGACTAGAAGTACCAGGAGTTCAGGAACCATATCATCTAAACTTTCTATCTCCCCTAGTGCCTAATATAATATCCTGCTCATAGTGTGCATTTTAAACAAAACTTTACTGAAGTTTGTTGAAGTTGTTTTAGAGGTTCATGAATTAGAATGAAATGTAGAACATATGCATAATGAATACACAGAACCATGGACATCCGAGGCTATTTAAGCTTTTACAGTTTTTTTTCATAATAATGTAAATGTGGTGGGATTCGGGAACTCCTCCCTGTTGCTGTTTTTTAATGTTCATTTCCCATTTTTTTCTGCATCTCTCTTAGCTCCACAAGATCAACAAATCCTCCGTAGCCTATCCTCTGGTTTAAGACCTTCTGTATGACAATGATATACCTTTTCTCCCATTTCAATCAATCAACAAACATTTATTAAAGACTTACTATGTGTACCTGGCAACTAAGAGTATAAGGGACTGTTGTGTGTGAGAGTACTGGCCTGAGGAAATGACCCATTATCACCTGGTGACCTCAAGCACTGGAGTATTGTTTTACTGGTTGATTGGAGAGTGTCATGGGAGTGGGAGTGAGCCAGGGACTGGGGAGGATATTTAAGCACTCATATTTGGTTTAATAAATGGAGAACTTTCCATCTTTGTCTCCTGCTTCTTCAACGTTCGTCTGAGTAAAGGATAAGCTAGCCAGTAGGAACACAACATACGAGAAATACAAGAAAAGCAAAAACACAGATTCTGCCCTCAAGTAGCTTACATTTTGGGGGTTTTTTGTGGGCAATGGGGTTAAGTGACTTGTTGAAGGTCACAAAACTAACATCAAGTGTCTGAGGACAGATTTGAACTCAGGTCCTCCTGACTCTGGGGCTGTTGGGCTAGCCATTGTACCACCTAGCAGTAGATTACCACTACCAGTAGATTACCATTTCATGAAGAAGACGATATGAAAAAAATTTTTACATACAAGATAAACACTATATATGTGGGAGGTAATCTCAGTGTAGTGTGTTAGTTGTTTCTTCTGGTTGCCTTATAACTATCTTCCATTGTTGCTAGTATGAAATCACCTGCAGGCTAATTATTTTCATATTTATACCCTAATTTTACTCTTTGGAAAATAGATAGGGAACAAAAGATCTAGTTGACAGAAAGGATCTCTGAGGCTATCTGGTTCAATATGTTCATTTTTACAAATAAAGAACTAAGATACAAGGAAGTTAGTCCTTAATATCAATTTTTCTTTCCAGAAACTTGTTTTTCTTTTCTGTAAAATGAGGGAGATGGATTAGGTGACCTCTAACATCCATACTAGGCTTAGACAGTCTGTAATCTGTGGTCCCTTTTAGTTCAGACATTCTATTTTATATATCAGTTTCCCACCCTACCCAACTGTTCTTCTGGGCTATCTCACCATCGTCTAACTGCTTTGGACCTTCTTCTTATCTGGACCAGCACCCTCCACTTTGGACCTGGAGCATTGTGACCTTCACACCCAAGTCTTCCAGAATCCAGGCCCCAGACCTGAGAAAGTACATACACTTACACTTGGAACTTCTGCCATAGGAGTCAACCCAGTTGGTTGGACACACACACTAGCTCACTTAGCCCACTGTCTCCACTGATTAATTCTAGACACCAGACTATGTTTCAGTTTCATATCCTATTCAACTGGGCCATATCACCATCTGCCCCTACCTCTAGAACAAAACAGTCCTCCCTGGTCACTTTTCCTCTGTTTATGTTGTGTCTTTTTCCATCATAATCCCAGCTCCTTGAGGACCGAGACTGTCTAATATTTGTTTCCACAGCACTTAATATAGGTTTTTTTATTCATTCATTTAAAGGTCCCTTCCAGTTTAAATCCCAATTCCCTTTCAATTTTGATATTCTGTGTTCTAACATTCTGCATTCTAATATCACATCTAATTGAAAGATGGCATGATGTGCTGGGAAGAGCACAGGAATTTGAATCACCCACACCAGGTTCTAGTGGTAGCTTTGTCAATTATTAACTATGTGAGCATGAGTGAATCATTTAATTTCTCTGGGACTATTTCCTTAATTGTAAAATGCTCATGGCTTTACCTCATAGGGTCATTGTAAGAAAAGTGCATTGTAAATCTTAAGGCTCTATAGCAATGATAACCAGTATTATTCCAGATTGCATATCCTATGATTTTATTGCTTGAAAGAGTTAAAAACTCCAAGAGAATAGGGTCTATGTCTTATGTAATCACTGCATCTTTCCCACTAACTAGTCTAGGTGCTTAATAAATATTTGTTGTTTGTCCTTATGTTTTTTCTTAAGAGAAGATATACAGACTCCAAATCTATTAAGAGACCACCTCCAGTTGAATGAGGATAAACTTACTGTCATCCTCACTCATGGCAGTGGCTGATCCACTCTAAATCTCTGCATGGTTAAAGAGAAAATCGTGTCTCATCCAATCAATGGCCTTGTCCTGAACCAACTAGAATGAATAGCCTTCCAACCCTGCCCACTCTGGTGTGTGCTGTGATTTCCGTGAAATTGAACCAGCCAGCTATTTTCTGCCCCATTATGGCCCACCACCATGCCTTTTAATGCCACACACATACACACACCCTCCATTATTCTTGCCAACCCCTGCAGGAAGAAACTTGAACAAATCCTGAAATCAGTGGTTTCCAGTGTCAGTGGCCTCCTTTCCTTCCACTTCTCCTTTTCTTTTCTAAAATGTCAGCACGAATGTTCCTCATGTCATTTTTTTCCTGATCATGTTACTGATGCCACTGAAAATAGCAACTGGCAGTTTGCACAAACTGCCCTCGAGGATCTGGTATAGCTGGGACCAATACCCATGGAGTTTCAGGAAGGCAGATGGCAGGATCTAATGGAAGAACTTAACAATGAGAACAATCCAGAAGTCAAATAGGGTCACTTGTGAGATTCTGACAGAAGGTGGCCCTACAGCAAAGGCTGAGAGAGCACCAGTCGGGCGTCCTGTAGAGGGTTCATTCCTGTAAATGGAAGGAAAGTAGGACAAGATGATTTCTGGAGTCACTCTTGAGTCTAAGGCTCTCAGATCAAAAAAGCAATATGTGATAGTGAAGGGAGCATAGTACAGGAGTCAAGGGTCCTGAGTTTTAGCCCAGGCTTTGCCCCAAATCGACTGTGAATAATCTTAAGCATCTCTAGGTCTTCTGTAAAATCTGTAGAATGATGAGACTGGATTGCACCTCAGATTTCTTAGAACATATATCTCTACAATTCTATAAACTTCACCATCAGTCTTGGACTAAGAAGTATCTTCTTTATTCAATCATTTCATCAGATTTTTCACTTCCTAAGTCATGATATCTCCTGATGAGTTGTGCATCTCTTTAGCTTCTGCTTGCTGACCCAGCATCACATCAATTTCCATTTCCCTGCCCCCTCTTTCTTTTTTTCCTCTCTTTCTTTATATACTTTTCCTTGTTCTTATAATAATGAGCTTCTTGATTACCTAAATTTTCTCTTCCAGAGCCATCATGACCTATCTTTTTATTTTAAGCTCAACATCACTATGCTCCCATATCTTCTTTGTCTGGCACACTCTAAGTAATAATTTAATCATGAAATGTAGTACTGGAAGAAACTTTAGAAATCTTCTGGTCCAATATACTTCTGTTTATCTCAGCAGAGGAAACTGAGGCCTAGAGGGAGAACTAATCCAAGAATACAGTCAATTAATCACTTTCATTAAGAATAGATTTCAGGTCTTGAATTTCTTTTCATGTTCCCTTCACTGATGAAGTTGCTTTGTTTTTTGTTTCCCTTCCTTTGTAATTCTCCAATAATTCAAATTTTCCATATATTTTCTCTTCTTTATATTTCTGACTTACAAGAGACAGGTGCCACATACCATATCCACACTCCTGACAAAGACAGGGGAAATATATCCTGGTTCAACATGTTCTCTGAGCTCCTTTATTTCTGATATCATTTTATTTCCCCATCATGATCTGAATGGTTTCTGCCCATGCTAGACTTTCAGAGTAGAATGAGGAGTGATGGGTAAAAGTCATAGGAAGGCATATTTCAGCTCAGAACAATAGCAAACTTCCAATAGACTGCTTCAGAAGGTGGCGAATTCCCCATCTCTGGATTCTTCAAGTGATGACTGGGTGATCACCTATCTGGAATATTATGAAAAGGATCGAAGGGTTAGGAAGTAGACTGGTAGACCTCCGAGGTTCCTTCTAATACCAGTATTTTATGACCTAGGGTTCATGTTCTACCTTCTAGTCTACGTGCCTGAATTGCTCTAATACCTATCACTTCTCTCCTCTTTGCTGCCAGTGGCCATCTTGGATAGGACAAGTCCATTGGATCTTCCAACTTTCCCTGGAGCCAACCACAACTGATAAAGGAACTGAAGCCCAGGAAGATGATAGCACTGGCTCAAAGTCACAATAATATTTACAGTGAATTCAGGATTAAAAAAGGAGTCTCCCTGTTCTCAGTCCAAAACCTCAGGAATGCATGGCAGGAGAAATTTTCTTCCCCTTACCACTGTCTCAGAAGGTTAAATTTGGGTTGAATATTGAGCAATCATATTAGTTCACTGGCACCATATGAGCTCAAAAGGAGAATTTCTGTTATAAACCATCCTATGAATTTATCTATAGGATGATCAGGACAGGACATATGATTTAACTGGTATAAAGAATTCTCAAATGAGCAAGCTCCCTCTATTAATACAAACCAACACCCTCTTTGTAACATAGTTTTAGAGAGTTGCTTAGGAGTACTGAAAGGTTGAGGGTTTCACAGTATATATATGTATATATACATACATATATATATATATATATATATAGCAAGATTGATTCTAGGTCTTCTTTACATCAGGTGTATTTGTGTATAATTTAAAAAAGGCACATTTGGAAATGTTTAGAAAGTTTCCTCAGTAAATAGAGAGAAAAGTTACTCTTAAAATTCAGTTCAGCAAATAATGAGCATCTCCTGTGTAGAGAACAACTGGTAAAGGTGCCAAAAGAGATGCAATGTTCAATGTTTAGATGAGACACAGTCCTTGACCTTACAGTATAGTGGTTGTTTATCCTTTGTTCTTGAACAGGACCATGACATCAGGAAGATGATACCATAACTTGCAAGGGAATTGTATTTAACTGTGGGAGAGCTGTGCAGTGTCACTAGCCTCACTCTCTCCTCTGGAGCCATCTGGGTCTAATGGCAAGATATAGATCTTGGGATAGACCCAGATGCAGTGGGAGATCTTGGCCTAGTCTGGTAGGGAGATGTGAAAGTCTTCAGAGGGAGAAACTTAAGTTAAAAAGAGCCATTGTACAAATGCTCTAAATCACTAATAATTGGAAGAAATGCAAATTAAAACAACTCTGATATAACACCTCATACCTGTCAGATTGGAGATGGCAAAAAAGAGGAAAGTGACATCTGGAGGGACTGTGAGAATACAGATAGATTACAGCACTATTGGTGGAATTGTGAATTAGTCCAGACATTTTGGAAAGCAATTTGGAACTATGAATACCCTTTTATCCAGTGATACCACTTTTGGGTGCTCCTCAAAGAGATCGAGGAAAGAGAAAAATAACCTATATATGCATATCAGATATTTTGATAGTGGCAAAAAAAATAGCATCTGAAGGAATGCCCATCAGTTGAGGAATGGTTGAACAATTTACAACATATCAATGTAATGGAATACTATTATGGCATAAGAAATGATTATGGAGACTTTTTCAGAGAAACCTGGGAATACTTATATATACTAATACAAAGTGAAGTGAGTAGAACCAGAAGAGTAATTTCTATAACAAAAAAATTGTAAATACAAGTACCTTTGAAAAACTTGGGGACTGATGAACACAGTATCCACCCCAATTCCAGAAGACTCTTGATGAAACATATTTTCTACTTCCAGATAAAGAGGTGATAGTCTGAGAAGGCAGATTAAAAGATATTTTGTGTGGGGGGCAGGGAATGAAGGAACACATGACTAATGTGAAAATTTGTTTTGCTTGACTATAAATATTTGTATTTTGTTTTTCACTTTCTCACTAGGTCAGGAAGAGGAGAGGGAAACAAAAGAACTGGGACTTGAAATGAAAATAAAATTGAATTTGAAAAAGTAAAGTGCTTTGAAAATATTTTTTTAACAAAAGGAAATAGGAAAGACTTCAGTGTAAAATCATCCATAAGTACCTTGGGAAAGTTTGCATAAGATTCATGGTGGGTGAGTGGTGGCAATGAACCAATGGCTAAACATAGAGACCAAAGTAAGTTTCAAGGAGCATATGACATTAAAGAAAGGACAAGAATTCAACAGGTAAAGAAAGGCAGGAAGAGAGCATTTCAGATACAGAAAAAAGACTAAGCAAGGCCTCAGGGATAATTAAATGTAGAGCATGTTTCAGGGATAGTAGTCCAGTGTGACTGGAGTGTAGAGAATCTGGAGGGGACTGCAAAGAGAATGCAGATTGTAGAGGTCCTTGAATATCAAGCAAAGTCAGGTGAACTCAGCATAAGGAATCCTCTAAAGAGTGATCATGGGCAGGGAATGAACCAGAGATGCATAAAGAAAGTTCATTTGGCAGTGATATGAGGCATATGCTATCAGAGCGGAGTCAGAAAGTTTAGGACCCTACTGAAATCATGGTTTCATGAGAGACAGCATGGTTTAGTAGAGAGATTTAGGATGTTGCTGTTGAGTCATGTTAGACTTTTCATGATCCCATTTGAGGTTTTCTTGGCAAGGATACTGAAATGACTTACTATTACCTTCTCCTGTGCATTTTTACACATGAGAAACTGAGACAAATAGTATTAAGTGACTTGCCCAGGATCATACAGCTAGTAAGTATCTAAGGTCAGATTTGAACTCATGAAGGGTCTTCCTGATCCCAAGCCTAGTGCTCTATTCACTCAGCACCTTCCTGCCCTCAGAGTCATGGAGACTATCATCCAAAACCCTTCTTGGGTTTTTACTAAGTATACAAACCTAGGCAAGTCACTTCTCCTCTCTGGACATCAGTTTGTTTCCTCATTTGGAAAATGAGGGGACTGCCTAAGAAATACTCTGGTTCTAAATCTGTGACTCTATAAGAACTTGGACTGGAGTGATGGCAATGGCACTAGGAAGAAGAAGACAACAGATTTGACATTTAAGGCTCTTCCCAACATGACTCCTCCATAAATACTCCCCTTTACACATTCTATGGACTAGCTATAGATGCTATTCCTTGAACTCAATTCTCTTGGTTCTTTTACATTAGCTATCACCTAGAGGATTCTTCTCCCTTGCAATAGGCAAAAGCCTATTGACACAACAGGCTTCCTTCAAGACTCATCCCAAATGTCACATTCCAAAGACCTTCCCAGTCCCAAATTCTCAAGACAGTTAAGTTTTCCCCTCTAAGATCACCTTTCCTCAACTCTGTACCTCTGGTATAAGTTCCTATTTATTAAAATAATGTTTCCCTTTCTTAGTATGTGAGCTCATTAGTACTGTTACAAGTCCTGTATAACTTTTTTTTTTTTTTGCAAGGCAATAGGGTTAAGTGGCTTGCCCAAGGCCACACAGTTAGGTAATTAAGTGTCTGAGGTACTCTTGACTTCAGGGCCAGTGCTCTATGCACTGCACCACCTAGCCGCCCCATGTCCTGTATAACTTTTACCAGATTGTTCACTGCCATGAGGAGGGGAGAGGGAAAGGAGGATTGTAGAAAAATGAAGAACTCATAACCTTACAAATGGATGAATGTTGAAAACTACAAATGTATTTATTTGGGGAAAATAATACTCTTGAAGTGCCTGATATATATTACTTAATACTCATCATTGATAGACTGGTATAGCAAAGGTAGATAAGAGAATGATGAAGAGCCAAAATAACACCACTAGTTTGATAATGGGATACTAGATAAACAGTAGGGTTTTTTTAGGTTTTTTTCAAGGCAAATGGGGTTAAGTGGCTTGCCCAAGGCCACACAGCTAGGTAATTATTAAGTGTCTGAGGCCGGATTTGAACCCAGGTACTTCTGACTCCAGGGCCGGTGCTTTATCCACTGCCACCTAGCCGCTCCTAAACAGTAGTTTTAAAGGAGATATAATCAACTCTGTTCTGTACATTTTGAGTTTGAGGTATTATTAGAACATCCAAGAGGGGGTATCCTTTAGGTCATCTAATTGGAGAAGTGAATCTGGAACAGTGGGGAATGATCAGAGCTAAAGATTTAGATAAGAGAATCATCTATGCAAGGACGAAATCTGAAGCTATGAAATCAAATGTGAGATCCCAGGGAAGAGCATAGAGACAAAAGATGACTGAAACTTGAATACCAACTTTAAGAGCTCTGGAAGAGTATAAGTGAAGTAGAAAGTGAATCAGGAGAGTGTGGTGTCTCTGGAATCAATGGAAAGGAGAGAGTAGATAAAATGTGCAGTCAATGGGTTGAGGAGCATGAGGACTGAAAATAAGGATCATGGATTTATAGCTGGACCAAAACTCAACTTTCATTTTATGGATGAGAAAACTGAGGGTGAGTGAAGTAACTTGGTCAGATGACCCAACTCATAAGAATGTGAGGCAGATGATAAAGCCAGTGTTCTACCTATTGTGTCAACCAGCTGCATTTGTTGATCTCATAACTAGGTCATTATGAGTGATCTTTCCAGTAATGGAGTGGATGGAAGCAAGACTTTAAGAAGTTATGTAGACAGTTGGTATGCAAAACTTTTTTTCAAATTTCCTAACAAAAGGGGAAAAGAGACAAGAGACAGAACTAGATGAGTCAAAGGGAGGCTTTTTTGGGGTCTAGTTAGATCATAGCATGCATGAAGGCAGGTAGAAAGGAGATGGTGTAGAGAGAGATACTAAAGATACATGAGAAAGAGGGAATAAATTTTGAAGCAAGACCATTAGTTTAATAAATGCCTATTTAAGGGGTGGCTAGGTGGCGCAGTGGATAAAGCACCAGCCCTGGAGTCAGGAGTACCTGGGTTCAAATCCGGTCTCAGACACTTAATAATTACCTAGCTGTGTGGCCTTGGGCAAGCCACTTAACCCCATTGCCTTACAAAAAAAAACCCCTAAAAAATAAATGCCTATTTAGTGCCATCTTTGCATTATACTGGGTCCTTGGGAGAGGTGTAGTACTTCAACACCATTTGCAGAATGGTTCCATTTTAATGGGACCACTCTTTCCACTGACCCAATCCACACAATCCTTCTACAAATCAGTGGATGATCTTCCTGGAGTCACTGTGGCCAAAAGTTATATAGCCAACTAGTGGCCATCTTTGGGTTGATTCTCTCTTATGACTAGTCTGGTTCTCAATTGACAGACATTATTGGACTTGTACTCGAATCCTTTACAACTTAATGGCAAGTGCTAAAGATTTCGATCTGTTAACATAGCTTCTGAGAAAACCATGGCCACATCCTTGCCATGCATCAGACCAGGACTTTAATAGAGAAATACTAAGATGATGCCGGCTTCTCTAATATTCATCCAACGTAGGTTCATAGATCTAGATCTATGAGCTAGGATGCACTTCAGAATCCATTTAGGCCAATTCATTCATCTTACCAAAGAGGAAACTGAACCCAGACAGATTAAGAGACTTGCCCAAGTTCTCAAAGGAAGGAAATATGAGAGATCGAATTTGAAACTAGCTTCTCTAACTTGGCCTTTATCTTCTGTTGATCCAAACCCACCCAACTCAGAAAGAGCTTGGATACTTTAAACCAGTTTCCTACACTGCAAAATGGCAGACCATGAGACCTGTAAGCCTTAGAAAAAGTTTCATGGAGGAAGGGACTTCATCCTTGAAGGATGAGTTTATTTCTATAAATATTTCTATTTCAAAAAATTACTATAAGGAGAGAAACTCCTAGATAGAAATTGTTATTCTTTTTGGTTCCCAGATGGGAAAGCTCTATAATAGTTAGCAAAAGTAACAATGCTTTTGGGGTGGGGGTAGGAGGTGGAGAGGGACTATTGGAAAACTGTTTTGCTAAAAACCCAATCTCTCTGTTTTATTCTGGGAAACAACACAATGCAACCAACTCTTCTGCCCTTGCTGCCTTTTTCATTCAGGTGCCTCACTCAAATAGAGCCAATTATAGTTATGGGCAAAAAACTTAAATGAATTGCAGAAAATGGTGCTTTACAAAACAAAGAAGCGGAATCTGCACATTTTCTGGCCCAGCTTTAGGACTGAACAGACCTTCTTCCTCTGCCCCGCCCCTCTCCTTCCTAGCCCTTGATGTTGAGAATAGAGGAAGGTGACATTTTTAAAAAAGTTAAACAAAGGTGACATTTTCAAAGTTTCTTCCTTGCTAAGCGTTGCACATTTTGATAAGGGTCTACAGAGCACAATTAAGCAGAACTAGAGGTTTCGTCATCTATGTTGTTTTCTGTGCCCTTTCCATCTCAATTTAATTCAATTCATAAAAGAGTTTAAAGTTCCTTCACAGTGCTATTGGAGGAAAAAGGACACATTTAACATAGAGTTGTTCTCATTGATGAAGTGGGAAGGTGGTCCAGAGGAGATGGGTAAAAGGAAGATGTTGTCAGAGACTGGGATGAGTAAACACAGGAGTAGGGTGGAGTGGATTGTGTGGAAGAAAGGAGTATAATTTACTGGGACAGACTGAGATAATGGATTAAATGTCAAGCAGGACCCTACTAGGAATAGTTTTTTAATGCCAGGCGATGGGGATTTAGACCTCCCTTTTCCGCTTCCAACTTTCTCTTCTTAGTATCCCCATCAAATGCTCACTATCCTCATACTGATATTTATATTATATCTGGAGACTCCTGGAGATTCAGTGTCTGAAGTCAAAGAAATGAATTGTGAATGGTGCAATTGCAGACACAGTGATGGGACTCTATGGATAATATTAGGAGGTAGATGATTATTTAATAGCTAAGACAAGCCCTGAGTGAATTGTCATCTCATTCATAGACATATTTGTGGACAATGAAGTTTTCAATTTCTTTTTCTTCCCAAGTCAAAATATGTGTTTCACTTAACTTCTTGGCCTCACCATTCCCATCTGTGATCTGGGAGAATGATTATCACCATACATAGTGCTCCTCTTGTTATAGGACTATCCATCCATGAAGCTTTATGCACAATAGGCAAGCTATAAATGTTGGATGAATTAAATTCAATTGAATCCATCTCCAGGCTATAAGCATTTGAAAATGATCTGATTGTAGCATAACTATAGAAGGCAAGGCAATATTTATATAACTACGTCAATTTGTGGGAGCTTAAGTGAAAGATACTACCAACATATTGTAAAAATTAGAATAAACATATTTTACTAATTAGAAATGCAGTCAATACTATATGAATATATAATGTTCTTTGTTTGGTGCCTCATGGAACAGGGCAGAAGGCCAAGGTCAGTTGTATAAATATTCATAAGTCAACTTAAAAATCATTTTCTGGAGGGAATATTTATGAATCTAAGAACCCAGGCAGTCAGTGGCAGGAGAAAAGTAGCCACAAAGATAGATGGATTCTGGCTCCTTGGGCATGGCTAGGTCTAGGCAAGAAGTGGCATAAAGCTTACTCCTTCCTTTGGAACTAAAAAGAGAACTTAAGAATGAAAAAAGAAAATCACAACCATAGTTTTTAACTCTATGGCCCTTCTCCTGGCTTCCCAGACTCTAAACTTTGAGGTCCTTTTGATTTTTCCATCTCCTTCATTCCTTACAATCAAATCCTATTGACTTATCCTCTACATGTCTCTAAAATATAATATAAAATACAAAATAAAACTTTTCTTATAATTCTCACTAAGACAAAAATAAATTTAGTTCAGGTCCTTTTTACTTGATGTCTGTATTGTTTTTAACAACTTTCAAAATGATCTCCATTAACTAATCCCTCCTTCTCTGTTCTCCAGTTCATCCTACCTACTACTACCATATAAATCTTCTAAAAATACTACTTTTCCCTTTTTAAAACAAATTTTATTAAGATTGTTAGAACTAATCATTTTAAATTAGTGTCAACTTTTTTTCATTTAACTGAAGAAATAAAAAATGTATTGATGTTCTTTTGTTTTTACTTTACAGTTATTTCTGGATATACTCCCCTCTTCTTCCCTCCCTCTCTCAAAATTGAACATTCCCTTATAACAAAGAAAAACAATCAAGCAAAAACTCATGTCAGATAATAATTGTGTCTTACAGTGTCTACAACAATCTCCCATTTGCTTCTCTGGAAAGTGAAGAGAGTTTTCATTATCTTTTGTCCAGAACTACTATTGTTAAACATCATTTTTGTCATATCATTCTTCTGGTTCAAAAGCCTTCAGAGGTTCCCCCTTGCCTATGGCTATGCTTCCTATAAACTATCTAGTATACCAGTGAGATGTTTAACATTTTCTGTCATAGATTTTCACTGAAGCTTCATGGCAACCAGCTCATGAAGTCCCAGGAACTATAGCCAAGGTTATCCAATTTTCTCAGCTCGTCTCATTGATTTTTTTCCCATGCCATCTCTAGACTAAATGTAATACTTAGCAATTCTGCTTATTAAGTAGTTAGTTGGGTGTCAAATTTAACTATTATGGGTTCTCTAATAAGTTTGTATTAGCATCCAGGGTGCTGACACACTTAATATGAGAATTGGAAAACTGAGAAAATGAAGGATATACCTGGATGAGAGACACAGAGTATAGAGAGAAAGAGGAATCATTTTTATAAGCCTATGAGCTGTAAGAAGCAAGAACTTCCATTAGAAGGGCAGTGTAAAAGTAGAAGCTCATGGATTTATAATCAAGGAACCTGAATTCAAAACCAGTCTCTGATGTTTCCCTGTTCTACCCTGACCAGTAGCTTAACCTTCCTTGGCCCATTTCCTTATCTATGAAGCAAAGGGATTTAATAAATGGTTTCTGAAGTTGCTTCCAGCTCCAAATCTATAATTCTTCAGGAAAAATTTTCTATGAATTGGTCTCAGTTTAAAAGTTCACATTTGGAACAAATGGTGTGCAGGATAAAGTCCATCTGAAGTCCTTATCTTAATGTTCAAGGCCCTCCACCAACTTGGTCTACCTTTCATTTTCTTATTATCACACCTTTAGTCTGGAAATTCCCCCTTCCTAGAAGGTCCTCATGGACACTTCTTCACCCATTCATACAATACCCTACCAAAAAAAAAAAAGATTGAAAACATACTAGCCTCAAAATCAAGTACAAGTACCTTTTTCATACCTGTAAACATTTAAATGAACTGATGCAAAATGAAATGAACAGAACCAAGAGAACATTGTACATAGTAACAGCGGCTTTGTATGATGATCTATTGTGAAGAAAGGTGCTGTCCATTTCCAGAGAAGAAACTGGTGGAGCCTGAATGCATATCAAAGATATTTTATCTGCACTTTATTCTTCTTGGTTTTTTTTTATGCCAGCGTTTTCTTTTATAGCATGACTTATATGGAAATGTGTTTTGCATGACTACATATTTATAAACTATATCAAACTGCTTGCCATCTCAATGAAGTGGTGAGGAAGGGAAGGAAGAAAATCGGGAACTCAAAATCTGAAAAAAAAGAATGTTAAAAATGTTTTTATATGTAATTGGGGAAAATAAAATATTTAATTAAAAATAAAAGTACTCTCATTTTTTAAAATTTTCATTTTGAAATGTTCATTATGAAAACTTTTCCTGACTCAATCTAAACTGCTTTCCCCATTCTCGGTATTCCTCCTAAGGTTATAACGAGCAACACACTTATTAAGCAATTCCTTTACTTATGCAAGTTTTGACTTTTGCTTAAATGGTCTCTATAGTGTCTTGAATTGTATTATACACATGGTGGAAAGACTGTTCTTTTTGACTGATTGTGTAATTTTTCCTTTAAATTAGTTAGTTAATTTCCTGGGATGCAGACTGATTGCTGCAGCCA
This sequence comes from Macrotis lagotis, assembly GCF_037893015.1. Taxonomy (NCBI): domain Eukaryota; kingdom Metazoa; phylum Chordata; class Mammalia; order Peramelemorphia; family Peramelidae; genus Macrotis; species Macrotis lagotis. The sequence continues at coordinate 131,828,826 of NC_133665.1, forward strand.
AAAAAAAAAAATTTGTGATCAAATTTCAACTCTACTATTATGGCATTCTGCTCTAACTTCAACTTTATGAGCCTCAGTTTCCTTATCTGAAAACTGAGATATCTGTCCCAATAGATGAACGAAGTATGATTTGATAAAAAAAAAAAAGGACATGAGATTTGGGGATCAACACTTAGCCTAACCTAATAGTAATTAATAAATGTTTACTGACTAATGAACTGGGTCAGAAAACCTGGGTTTAAGTCTTAGTTCTACCAGTTAATAGCCCTGTGACTTTGGGAAGTTTTCTATAGTTTTGGGATTTTACTTTCTCATGTGTAAAATAGGAATGATGATAATATTTATAGAGTATTCCTCACAGGGCTATGTTAAGAAGAGAGTTTTGCAAGTCTTAATGTTCTCTCCATAGAAATACAAGTTATTATTTTAAAGATAAAGTCAAATCTTGTGAAACAGATGGGCCACCATCTTGAAAAATATGACATGCTAAACTGATGTAAAATATAATTGTTATTTCAGTAGAGACAGTCTGGTATCATGGGGAGTAGACAGGGAGATCTGTGTTCAAACAGAACTTCTAATATTTACTAGCTGTGTCACTCTTAGAGAGTCAGTTAGCCTTTAAGGGTTTTGCGCTACTCTCTAGTTATGTATCAACTATGAAGGATGTGTACGCTGTTCAGGGAAGCCCAGTACCTCTGCAAAGATGTCCTAAAAGGACTGTTCATCTATCATTGGTGTCCATATGTCACCCAACGTTCACCTGTGACTCCAAGAAAATGTAGCTTCTGAGGCAAAACTGCTTTGGGATTCACACTAAACCAGATTAAGGGTAACTGATAAACCTCAAACCAGTCAATGAGTTATGGAGCTATGTACCCCAAGGATGTGCAGACTTCCCCTGACAGAATTGGTGGATGAGAACAATTTGTTCCAATAGCTGGGAAGGTAGGTGGAACAAATTATGTGGAATGCTTAGATTTTGGTCAGACATCAAAAATGCCAAGGTCATTGACAGTCATCCTGACTTTTGTTTTCCATTGGATTTAGATGACTTTAGGAGAGAGAGAGAGAGAGGGGGAGAGAGAGAGAGAGAGAGAGAGAGAGAGAGAGAGAGAGAGAGAGAGAGAGAGAGAAATTTTGTGTATTTTTGCCTCACTTAAATGCAGTTTCATATGCAAGTCAAGACATTACCCTGGATTGTTATTGGTCCTCTTTAAAAAACAAGACAAATAGCAATATCAGTTATAAATAATGGCTAGCATCTACACTGCTGGTAGAGGGAGTTCTCATATGGGAATATGTTGAAATCACAGATCTTTTTTGATTTTTTTTATGTGTAAGAGATAGAATTTCCCCATGGATAGAGAGCTAGCCTTGGATCTATGAAGGACTGGGCTGGATTCCCACCTTAGACAGACATTGGTTGTGTGACATCCATAAGTCATGTAGCTTTGGGTAACTCAAAAGCTATAAGTCTTAGAGGTTTGGTTTGCACTGGTAGAATTGGTTTTCTCATCTTGGAGCCCCCTATATCTATATCAATGAAATCACAGTTGTAAGTCTTATCTCTAATATTTTTAATAGGCTGAGCTTATTAGAAATAGCTACTTGTCTTGAACCCTTTTCCAACTAGTTGATGAATCTTGGTTAGAAGGCTATACAATGAAGAAAGTTAAGGGATCCTTCTCTACTGAAGAGAATAACCAGACAGCCCTCGTCAGGTGCCTTTGTCAGATGGTCCTGGAGATTCAATGCTTTTCTGTGGACCCAGGATATTCTCAGTAATATAATATTGAGTTGTATTGACTACCCTTTGAGGAAAGTAAAATGAAAATCTTAGGATACATTTTCAGATTCTATGATCCAAATATGTCTTAGTCAGAGGGATGAGGATGAGGATATCTATAAAGACATGAATGATCCTGGTCAGCCCTTTAGACATGACAAAAAAGTAGGTAGCATTGTCTTTTGATTTCTTCCCACTTTGGTTTCTAGATTCTTGTCTGTTCTTTTGGCACTATCTTCCCAGGATGCTCAGGCTCTCACTAGAGACATAGATTTTTTTTAGTTTATTTTTTTAAGTCAATGGGGTTAAGTGACTTGGCCAAGGTCATACAGCTAGGTAATTATTAAGTGTCTGAGGCTGAATTTTGAACTCAAGTCCTCCTGACTCCAGGGCTGGTGATCTATCCACTGCACCACCTAGCTACACCCTAGAGACATAGATATTAACCCAAATCCTTTCCTCAACTTCTTCCATTCCCATCAAAGCTTGTCCATTCTGTGTCTTGTTATCTTAAGACCTTGATTAATCTTAAGAATGAAACCTAAATCTCAATCTCATCTGCTCATTTCAATCTCAACCTCAATCTCAATCATTGCTCCTTGCAATGATAACAATTATTCTGCCAATTCTTAATAGGCCATTCTTGAGTAGCCAAAGAAAATTAGACATAAGACAACCTCTATTTGCAGCTGGAACTTTCATTCTGTTACTGTTTTCATGTCTTAGAGCGAGGTAGAAGGTGAAGTGATTAAATCTCTTTAGAGGTAGGTAGGAGTACTATTTGCAGATCTGAATTTTTGCATAGTGTATGGAGGAGGCAGATAGCAGGGAAAATTGAACGAAGGACATGACTTCATGAATATTCTTGTGTGTTCCTCTTCCCAAACTTACTACTTATGAATAAAGATCATATATACAACTAAAGCTACAAAAATAAGCATGGTCCAAAGATATTCCTAGAAGAGCAGGGCCTCATGCAGAAGTTTTCTTTTTATTTAATGGGGGTTAGAAATGGTGACAAATGAAAATCTAAATAGATGGGAAGAGGTGGAGTAGAATCCCAGTTGTCCCCAAAGAGGACTTTATCTCCCAATATTCTAATGGGATTATAGTCCTGCACCAGGGAGGTGTTTTCCAAAGGGGTCATCTTATTTAGTGTATTATATGTAGATGGAAGTCAAAGAATCCTAAATTATTAGAGTTGGAAGGGTGCAGGTACTTAACAAAATGGTGGCATTATATAGACCATGAGTCCCCACCAACATGATGCCCCCCATCATTGGTTATTGATTAATATTAGCAGGTTGGGGTTGACCTTTAGTGTCCTCCAATATACATTTCTAGACATTCCACTACCATCTCTGCTATTTTAATTCCTCCCATTGCTCAGAACCTCTCTTAAAACAACCATTTGAGAATGAAATGACAAGTATCTAGTCTGGCACCTTCATTTTATAGTCAAGGAAAGTAAAACCCAGAGAAAAGAAATGAAATGGTAAAATTCTAACCCAGGGTTCCTGATGCTCATTCCAGTTTTACCCTTGTTTACCTTTTCCCATCAGATTTCAGAAAGTTCTTTTTTTAACCTCTACAAAATATTATTAAATATAGCAGGAATGATCTATTGTGAAGTGAAATAGATTTTGAATTAAGATCAGATGACCTGGATTAGAATTTAGTCTTGGAGTGTGACCTTGGACAAAGTCATTTCACCTTTCTGGATGAGAATTTCTTCCTATATAAAATGAAAGAGTTGAACCAGATGATATGAAAGTTCCTTTCCCTAAGTTTTGCTTCCCATTATCTTTTATTATCATTGTCTATGCATGCACCATAAACTCCCTGTAAACTCCTTTGGTGTAGATGGCAGGAACAAGACTACATCTTTTCTAGCCTTTCTATATATTTCCCCATTGCCTACCAATGTGCTTTGTACACAATATACTTTAGAAATATATATTTCATTTCCATCACATCCTAGGATCATAGATTTAGAGATGAAAGAAACCTTAGAAGTCACTGTCACCCAATCTAACCCTTCATTTTTACATGTCAGGGTGGAGCTAATTGAATAAGTTAATCAAGGCATTTCACTTAAAGTGAATCATAAGATGTTATCCCCTGGTATCTTAACCACCAGATGTCTCAATAAAACCAAATCGATGAAAGGCTTTCCAACTAAGTGTGAAAAACCTTGAACAATCTAGATGTCTCTGATGGGATATTGGATGAAGGTGGAGGGGGAAGTTTCATAGTAAGAATGTTCAAATTATCTGAGGAAACTTGGTAATATTGTGTGTAGGTCTCTATTAAATGAAGGAATTGAGCAAGTGTAAAAGCTGAGAGATCTGTGATTGG